>NW_020439682.1:550080-632958 GCF_000699045.2 Agrilus planipennis
ACAAACGTTTGAAATTTCATCATCATCATCATAAGGTCGTCAGTCCTAAGACTGGTTGGACACGTACCTCCACTCTTTCCTATCCTAAGCTAATCTTCGCATTTTCCTAAAACTAGAACAACCCACATCCTTAACTATTTGTGAACAGTAATCTAACCTAGGTCTATCTCTACCTCTTCTAACTCCTGTTTCTGCCTCTAATATGACTTGACTTTTATGTCTGCCTATTTCTTATTGACTTCCATAGAGTCCTCTATTCTCCTATTCTTTCTAATACTTCTTCATTTCTAACCTTTTCTACCCACGGTATCCTCATCATTCGCCTATAACACCACATTTCGAAAGCTTCTAATCTTTTCTTTTCTGCCGCGCCCACTGTCCATGTTTCGCATCCGTACAGCGCCGTGCTCTAAAAATACACCTTTAACAAACTTTTTTGAATTTCTAAGTTACAAAGTGTGTAATTATTAATAATTATAGTCAAAGACACAAAATCTATTGTTCATGTTAGTTTAAGCGTGTTCCAAAGTCATCGAAAACTTGGAGACTAGTAAAAAACACAAATTGGCACAAGAGGTTGGCGCGTAATCCGCTCCAAGTTCGGAAGGGTCTCGAAGTTCGCGGCAAAGTGTGCGAATTCTGATGCATCAAACGCCAGCTTACTCGGCATCAAACTTACGCCACAAAGGGCTTTCATTTCTCGCAAGTCACGGCTATTACTTAACGCTAACTTAGTTAGAAAGCACAAGCCTGCTACGGACCAAATGTATGTGTATACATCGGAGATGACGGGAATACGTGCAAGAAATGGACCACGGTGAATTAGTCAGCGGAGAGATCATTTATCAAGCACCGTCCGTGAATACTGAGCAGTGGAACTCTCGTTTAAGTTTGGACCCAATAGCGACTACTAACGCGACGCCACAGACGGCGACGCGACTTACGCGACGCCCTTTGATATCTGCGAATTGTGCGATATCGCTTCGCTTAAGTATCCGTCGATCTAAGCCATAAATATAACAAATAGCTCTCTGACTTACCCTCACGTCCAAGGATTTCAACGCATTCAATTAAAATTAAAAACTGTCAATTATTTTAACTTTCGTTATTGCCTAGCTTTAAAATAATAACTAATACTTTCACCACCTACGTCGCTGTAAAAGTTTTTATTTCAAAAGCATTCGAAATTCAGACTTCGTCCATGAAGGCTCTAGGTATTGGGCAGCTCAGTCTAAAGCATTTTACAAAAACCATCGATTTCTAATTCATCACAAAACGTTTATATATAGCAATTGCTTTCCTTCGAAATCATTAAACTAATATTCAATTTTGTATTTTTTGTTCGTTAATGATAAAGCTCTTTTTTCCAAAAATTTTTCCCGCGGGAGCCTTATGCGGCATTCCAGATGATGCGGAAATGCGGCAAGGCGTTATATGCCCCTTCCTTGCCCAAGGGGGCAAGCTCATAAGGCGCACAAAAGGTAGTGAGCTACCCACTTAGGGACGTACTTGCACCCCCCTCAAAATTCTAGTCAGCACTAATACTGTGTAATACTAATTTCGTACTTAAATTAATTCTAAATAATTTTTTTTAATTACAACATATTTATATCTGGTAAGCAGTATTCAAATTTAAATCAAAACAACAGTAAAGTGTCTACATTTGCATTTAAATTTCAGTTAAATTAAGCCTGCAAAACACTGGGATTATTATACTCTGTTTAATATTTTAATTTATTTCTCCAAACGTTACTTACTGTTGTGTGTACGTAGTATTATTTGTTTTATACATACATGTATGTATATATTTACGAACATAAAACACAACGTTTTAACATGAAAAGCATGTTCAAAACATGTCATAAATAGTAGCTTCGCGGTCTGTTAAGCAAACCGCGTTTTATATCTCAAAGAATGATCTCCCATTTGTACCAACACGTACAGGAACACCCATGGGTATACACCATACCGATGCCTCTAATTAGAAACAGAGTTTCATCTTTTTAATTAAGAATTGAATACAATATATGTAAGTATCTATAATAATTTTTCTATTTAATTATTTTCTAAATTTGTTATTACAGAAAGTTTATGTCTTTGCCGGACGTTGATACGTTCGTGAAGCCGTCGGGTATACTCGGTAGCTTCTTTTTATTTTTTTTTTTTTTTCAATATTAACCGCATTATTTTCCGGAGCTATAATATATTGGTAGCAACTGAAATAAACAAGGAATTGCATGGCTATACGGTGTGGGTCGCAAAAAAGTCGAATGAAAACCTTTATAAGGAAAAGGCGGCCATTTTCATCCAACTTGTTTCTCTTAATTCATTCATCACTGCTACCATATTACGTACGTATATCCGTTTCCGATTTAAGAAAACGAACATATGTTCAGAAATAATTGGCACAAAAAATTACGTACGAAGACATTTCCTAACAGAATCAGTATTTCAGTTAATAAACTGCAAGTATATACCTGCATGATCATTTCATTTGAAAGATTTCTTAATTAAAACAAATCTGATCATCATCATAATCAATCATAAGGTCGTCAGTCTTAAGACTGGTTGGACACGCACCTCCACTCTTTCCTATTCTGAGCTAATCTTCGCATTTCCCTAAAATTAGAACAACTCACATCCTTAACTATTTGCGAACAATAATATAATCTAGGTCTACCTCTACCCCTCCTAGCTCACGTTTCTACCTCTAATACGTCTCTGACTAGACCTTCATGCTTGAGAAGGTGTACTACCAACCTATCTCGCCTATTTATTATTGACTTCCATAGAGTCCCCTATTCTCCCATTCTTTCTAATACCTCTTCATTTTTAACCTTCTCTATCCACGGTATCCTCATCATTCGGCTGTAACACCACATTTCAAACGCTTCTAACCTTTGCTTTTCCGCCGCGTCCACCATCCATGTACCATTTGCGAGCATGGAAGTGACTTCTTTTTATTGAAGGCAACTCGACCCTGCGTTATCCTCTATTTAATTTTTCGTCTCCTATATTCACTCTTTCCCTACTTACTTTTTTTCTCTTGTATACCAGTATTTTTGTTTTACTTACACCACTCACACTTACACCAGTGTTATGGAGTAGCAGGCAAATTCTTCGACTACATGTTCAATTGATAAAATCCAGCCTCTACATTTGGGAGTATTCAATTAAGATTGAGTTCTCTTAGGAGAAATCGTTCGCTGAAAGAAACATTTCGAGATAGTTAACTTCTCGACTCGACCCTGAGCTATTCTTTGCTTTATATCCCTACCACTCCTTCTGTCCTGACTTATTTGAAATCCTGCATACCTAAAATCAGCCACTTCTACTAATTTTCGTGTCCTATCTTTACATTCGCTTTTTCCCTACTTTTTCTTCCTTTGCATACCAGTATTTTTGTTTTACTTTTATTTATTTTCATACAGTACTGTTTTGTCAAAAAAACCGCTTCCATTTTATTTAAAGTTATCCTCCTTGCTAGATGCTAATACTGCTATATTTCATCATTGTCATTAAAATTCTGACATTTCAGCTAATTTTTCCATGCCGATATTTTTTCTAGGTATATATATATATGTTAAAATGCATTTATTTGTACTATATTTTAAATGAAAATGAACCGGAAATGTAATGAACGCTTTCTTGAGTAATATTTAAATGTTGAACCGAGCGACCCGACGCGACGTGTGAACTCTATCTCTATTCCTCCAGATCGAATCTCTTAGTCTGGGGATGGAAATCTCCCGGAGTGACAGCGGGAATGCTAATTGCTCTTCGGTCTACGTTATTGTTCTACAATGAAGCAATAAAACTGTCACCGGCAACCAAGTTAAAGCACATTCAACGTCAGAGAACTTAGATATACCTATAGGTAATAGGTGCAAAAGAGATTAGGATTAGTGGATTCGCTATCCTCGACAGGCAATTTCAAATTGACGAATTTTGTTGTCAGCTATCACGACTGATTACAATTCTGTAAGCCTCAATATGTTGCAGTATAAAATAACAATTAAATAATTCGAAAATTAGAAATATTGCGAATTAAAGTAATCACTGAATCAATGAATTTATTTGATTCAGTTTGCCATACTGACAGTTTTGAACGTCTCAACTATAGTAAGAATTCTAGCCAGAAGAAGTCGTGACCAATGCGGTCAGCTACCAAAGATCTGGACCTTGGTAGATAATTGTTAACATCAATTAGAAAAATAAGGCTGTCTTTAATGACTACTAATTATAAAAAGAATGCGATTGAAATAACTTTCAGTTTCCTTTTCAGATGATCTAGTTATGGTGGAATACGCAGTGGTCTTGGTGCATTTATTCATGTTCTCGAAAGACGTTCTCTAAATGCCATTCCTAATAGAACTCGATCCACAACTATGTCGCATGTATTTCTAAATAATCAAGAGATATGTAGAAATCAGAACCTGATGAGTATTTTTCTCTAACCTACCTTGAAAAAGACTCACAATAAGAGGCGAAATGTTGGTGTCGATTTTGCACCAAAACGAAACACCTTACAAAATCTTCATCAGCCTCTCATTTGTATATATTTTGAATTAAGAGAGGGTGAAATAGAAAATATAAATGATAAACATAAATTGCTGAATTTTTCACGCATATTAAGCATAAACAGAAATAAAATGTAATGTAAAGGCTAGACTTTGTATACAAAATCTGCAAACATTCCAACAAAAAATAAACAAATCAAAGGGTATTCTCACTTATTTCATAGATGCAGTAATCTCTGGCATGTATTCGTTATACTTACTTCGTCCTAAAACAAAAGAAAAATAAAATTAGTGAAATTATCAAGCTGGCACAAACACAAAACAAAATTAGCTAACAAATTAAAGAAATTGCAAATTAAATCGAGTAAGATGAAAATTTGCGTTAGATCCAAATGATAAACAGTTTTAAACAGCAAAAACGAAATGTTTATCGAGGAGATGTTATCTTCTTTCGTGGCCAGTTGATGAACTGACCCTGTTCTGATTCGGGTCTACAGGCCGTCGTCGGTTGGAACATGGGAAATGGAAAGCTTTCCAGCTAAAGAACGTTAAGCAGCAACTCCAACCGACGACGGTATGTAGTCCCGAATCAGGACAACATCAATTCAATGTCTAAATACTTTAGTTATTAGAAAAAAAAATTATCCCATGCTTCAAAATATTCGTTTTAATAACCTACATCTACAGTATTACACTTATCAATAAAAAATATGTATTACATTATGCACTGGAACCCAAAAATCAAGTTAAAATAAATAGGCGATTTGTCATGTGAGATACCTCATCATTGGTTTCTGATCAAATCTTAAATCACATGATATTAAATCGATGAAAACAATGCGCTATTTGAAACGCCATTGATAATTAGGTTAATTAACAATGGAATCCTAAAGAATAGGCCCGAAGAATGAAGACCCAATTCAATTCACTTACGTGAACTTTCTTCCAATGTGGTTTGAAAATGTTATACAATCGGAACCACGAAATGACTCCACCGACACAACGGTTTATAGCCAATATACAACAATAAGCATCATTCCGGTAAAATACAAACAGTCTCAAAGGAAAAAGTCAAGCCAAAGATTCACCCTTCGACACACCTACATATACATTGCTATGTGATGGAATGCCTATTACGTCCATTTATTTACATTCAATTAATTGTTAATCACACGTCAAACAGAATACCGTTTTTCTTTTATTTTGTATCATTTGATATGGTACATGATCACAAATCGTCCATCAGCTTTTTTACTTTAAAATCGCCCATTTATTATATCTCTGTATTTTTTAAACACACATACAATTTAGACAACTTTTAGAAGTGAGTTGTGGGAGGTTTATGCATGCCACCTTGCGGCTTCGACAGATTGCTGATAGTTGCATTAGCTGTTTTTAGTTTTAGTGGTCAGATTTAGTTTAATATGAAATATTAATCTGAAAATTAATTTTTTGAATTTTTTACCCACTACACGCTACCTCAAATTTTTAGGGAAAAATTGTTGCTGTTGTCACCTCTCGTAGTTTAGTGGTCAAAACATTGGTGCGTAAAGCCAAAGGTACCGGGTTCGATTCCCGGCGGGGGTGTGACAACAGCAACAATTTTTCCCTCATTAATTTGAGGTAGTGTGATTAATATTTCTGTATTTTTTGTCAAATTCACATCTATAAATCTCAGCTAATATGTTTCGAACAGCGTCGACGTTCAACGCACTTTACAAAGTAATAACTCAAGTTTTCAATAACTTTGTTCTTTTTATCGTGTGCCCATTGCGAGGAGTCAATTGTAAAAGCGAAAATTCCAAGCCCGCGTCTCGACATCCCTTTATTAAATCCTACCGGATAGCTTGGGATCGTTTCGGTTGTTATCGGGAACAAACAGCCGTCCTGGTTTGTTCCATGGGGTAATTGAAAACACCCCCGTCGTCGTTACGGCATCCGCAGAGTTGTTTTATCAACTCACTTAAGGGGTGGCAATATTGAAAGTGTCACCGTACTGCTTGTACTACATTCATTTAACGGCTTGCTGCCGTCTCGCCGACGGTGGCAGCAACTTTCGACGTTCGAGTACGGTAAGGGTTGCGCGCTTATTTTTCCGCCCCCGTTGTTGATGCACCCTCTTCTCTTGGCATTAGAAACGCCTTCGAACGGCTATGAATATAATACGTATTTGTCAAGCTCTTTTAATTATTATTGAAACAAACTATTTAGTAGGTGTTCACCTTTACATTAAAAAATGTTGCGCGTTTTAAGGGTAGGTACAAATTATAACCCCCTTCAATGTAAGACAAAAAAACATTATACTTAATTAAATCCTTTGCCTTTATTCAAGTCATTTGAATAACTGACTGCATCCTAAAGCTTCATTTATTGATTCAAGAAGAATAGGTGTTAGAATGAAGAAAATTAAAAAACAATATCTATTAATTGATACATCAATGTTCAACTGCTAAAAGTAAGTAGAAGGTTCAAACTTTTGCACAGAGGTTTCTTGTTTCATCCACTATGGACTTGGTTCTAAATGTACCACCCCTAAAATCGCGAAACAGATATTCTAATCGCTTCCATACACTGTACTTACATTTGGACCTTCAAGGGAATGAAAAATGCGTTCCCTTTTCAAAATGAAACTCCTATAGCGATGTAAAATAGGGTTTTGCGATATAATTAAATTGTACACGGATGAGGAAGACGAAGTCTTCGGCAGCAGCTATAGTGTATAATAAATTCTGTTGTGATAATTTTGTTAGGTATATTAGATGCCTTTCCATTTCGATATACTGTAGTACATCATTAAATAAGCCCCTTGTTTTATTACATAAACGAACTGTTCTGTTTTGACAAGTCCACGTCAGCCGGGAGTCTGTACAAATAAATCGAAATTCGTAAAAAAAACCGTTTCAAGACAAATTTATCGGGTAGTTGTTGTTGAGATTGCGATTCTGAAAGCGAAACGAGACGTTTGCATATTTTGGTAGCTCGACATCGCAGTTGGCGCATTAACAAGCCCGATAATTCTTCTTTAATATGACTTTTAATTATCTTAGTGAGCGCAGATGCCAAATAAATTGAGTAAAGCACATATTAAACCCGTAACATCCCTATGATCTTTTCTGGACTGTAATACAGCCTGACAGCTTGCTGGGTGGCCGCCTCGTAAACATAGTCTCCCGCTTTATCGACCTCAAACAAACCGAAAAACTACATTCTTCTAACTACCGAAAACATCTTCAACAAAATTATCTTCTATCTCTAACAATTTACAACAATACCTTCCAAACGTTTTCTTGAATTCAACATGACGTTTTATCACATTTTCATTCGCAAAAAACGTTCTTTTATCTTCACCATATTTTAACTTACATCCCTCATCATCATCATCATCATCATCATAAGTTCGTCAGTCCTAAAACTGGTTAGACACGTACCTCCACGCTTTCATATCCTGAGCTAATCTTCGCATTTCCCTAAAACTAGAATAACCCACATTCTTTACTATTTGCGAACAGTTATCTAACCTAGGTCTACCTCTACCCCTCCTAACTCCTGTGTCTGCCTCTAATATATATCTGACTAGACCTACATAACTGAGAAGGTGACCTACCAGCCTATCTCGCCTATTTTTTATTGACCTCGGTTCTCCTATTCTTTCTAATACCTCTTCATTTCTAACCTTTTCTACCCACGTTATCCTCATCATTCGCCTATAACACCACATTTCGAAGGCTTATAACCTTTTCTTTTCCGCTACGCTCACTGTCCATGTTTCGCACCCGTACAACGCTGTGCTCCAAACATACACCTTTAACAACCTTTTTCGAATTTCTAAATTAACCGTTCGCGAGCATAGAAGTGACTTCTTTTTATTAAAGGCCACACGACCCTGCGCTATCCTCTGCTTTATATCCCTACTACTCCTTCCGTCTTGACTTCCTAGATATCTAAAATCAGCCACTTCTCATTTTTCGTCTCCTATATTCATATTCGTTCTTTCCCTACTTTTTCTTCTCTTGCATACTAGTATTTTAGTTTTACTTTTATTTATTTTCATACAGTACTGATCGTTTAGTACCGCTTCCATTTTATATAAAGCTATGTTTGATAGATGCTAATACTGCTATATCATGTGCAAATTTAAGCGTACAAATACAAAAAAAAACAACCACCAAAAAGGAATAATGTAGTATTGAGAACCCTATTAATAACCCATAGACCCGCTGACAAATTATCTCATACGTAAAATCCTACTTTAAATGACTTTTAGAGTTAACTATTAAATAAATTAAAAAAAAAATTGTTTATTATTAATATGGGACGTACCTGCTGTCAACAACTATTAATTAGTTGAAAGAATATATTCTAGCTTTATAATTATAATAAAATGCGGAATTTAATTAAAACGTACCAAAACCATTTTAAATGTAAAAGAAATTGTTGACTCCACGACCGCAGGACAAAAATATGCCATATGAACCGTAGTCCTTGAGCATAGGTACTTATGAATATAATCAACGTTTGATTAATGTATCTGTGTAGTGTACATGATGTTAATGTAACGTTACATACGTAATATTTAGGTATGTATATTATGTGTATCTATGATACATTTTGTATGTATCAATTAATGTTTAATCA
Organism: Agrilus planipennis; assembly: GCF_000699045.2. Classification (NCBI taxonomy): domain Eukaryota; kingdom Metazoa; phylum Arthropoda; class Insecta; order Coleoptera; family Buprestidae; genus Agrilus; species Agrilus planipennis. The sequence goes on from NW_020439682.1 coordinate 559,236, forward strand.
TGGACCATGAAATGGTTCGCCTTTTTAGCGACGAGAGAGAAACGATTATAATCGCATTAAGGCTGCGTAAAAACTTAATTGAGTTAAGTATAGGTAGAGGTGGTGCTGGGTGGTGGTAGAGAGCGGGCAGCTATTTTTGAAAATGGTATTTCATGAAATGACCGTCAGAAATTAATGTTTTGTTAGCCTCCGTTGCCAATTAAAACGACTAATAGACCTTGCCGAGCAGTTTACGATGATTTAACGGACTTTCTTTGAAACATGCACTCTCTAATCGCCTCTCTGATTAACCGCTTTCATGCAAATTAGCTCCACTGTGTCTACGTTTATGTTTTTAGGGCGCGGAAACATTGTCCTCATGCTTTTATCTAGTCTACAACGCTGTCTATTTAACTGGAACTCCCAAGCGGTCGGGTACCTTTAATAATGTATTTTAATACCAATTTATTGCCATGAATGATGATGACCCTTGATCAGAAGATTGAGTAATGTATGAGAGGGTGTTAGATTTTTACTTAATTTAGTTTTCTCATTTTTTAGAACGGCATTCCTATAAGTAATTATTATTCTCCTTCTTTCTTCCGAATCTAGTGCCTTTTTAGGGTTCCGTACGTCCGAATGAAAAGCGGAACCCTTATAGAACCACTCGTATGTCTGTCTGTTCGTTTACCTTGTAAAATGTACCGTCAAACTCTCAACTACGTGTAAACATATGACATGTTCAATGATTTCTGTATGGAGCTGATTATAAATAATTTAAATTAATGCAATTGTGGCGAAATAACACTTATTGTTTTTTTTGTGTGTGTGTGTAAATATTTTTTCTAATTTTATTTCATTTCAATTAATATTTCATTTCAAGTAATATTTCCTTTCAGTCTAAACTCTATTGTTCTTTCAATCACTTTTACCTGGAAATCCAACTTCAACCATACCTGCATGCACTCCCATACTAATATCTGGTTTTACCCTTAATTGCTTTCTCTTGAATTCTGTACTATCTAATTCTGTGTATTCCTAGAAACTAGTGTCTTCACCCTCTCTCTCACTACTTTTCCTTCTAGAACATTCTATCAAAATTACTAACAACCCTATCCTATAAATACTCGAAAATTTCTTATCTCAAGACAGTCTCTCGTCTACCGCTATCACCACCATTCGTAAGTGCCTTTATCTACTCTGTTGTATTGTTGTTATCTTTGTTATTGTTACTATTGTTGTCTTATCTTGTTCTTTCTATTACTTTGTTCTTGTTGTATGTTTCACTTCTTGTGCCTTTTTGTTACTGGTGTTTCCGTTTTGTTCTGGTTATTATAAATTGTTATTTGTTATTATTAGTGTTTTTTTGGTATTTAAATAATATCCACCAAAAGACACTAAACAATAATAATTAATTTAAATTAAACCGATTTATAGATGCTTATGGTAATTTTAAAAAATTTCGCGTATGAAAAAGACGAATTAAGGAAAATGTAATTCATTTTTTAAATGTATCAAAGCGTTTCCAATTGGACAATTAATCCAAATTTCAGTTTCGGAAATGAAGCCTTGTTGACTGGTACCTATAGGTAATGATCCGGAATAAGCGACGGCCTAAAATTAAGGTTTCCCTGTCAACAAAAGACCAAAAAAAAAAAGAAAAAGGACAAGAGGAACGGACCGGATCATTAAAGCTCATGTTTAAACAAAAAGGCCCCATTAAGTCGCCGTTTATCTAATATTTGTCCACGGTTGTGTCTAAGATAGAGAGCGCGGCAGACTACCCGCGAGACCGACAGAGACGCGGTCACATAATCGGACGTTAGAGCGAGGAAGACGAGAGCGGGCCACACAGCTCGCGAAGTTCGACCACCAATTAAGGATGTAAAGCGCATTAATTTGCCGTGGACCTCCTTTATGTGTAAACTGCATACCTCTTTCGGTTACGTTACGTTAAGGCCCGTTTTATAACGTCCTCCTGTGCTTTTCGCGTTTAAAAGACAAGGACGAAACGAATGTTACGGTAGTAAAGAAGAATCGGACAGAGGAAGAAACGGAAAAGAAGTAGAAGCGCCGGTCCCTTTACATTTTTTCGTTAGTTCGGTCCGAATGGGCAGCTTAATTTGGCAAATTTAAATAAAATACGACTAGCGGAGATAGATGAAGCGATTTCGAAATTTTTAATTGAAAAGATTAAGCCGAAAAAGCGCCGGGCATGATCGGAATCTGATTATTCCCTTTCAAAGGAGCCGGCAGATAATAGGGCTCTTATCACCCGATGTAACGGCAACTGAACCACTCTCCATCAAACAGACGAACAGATGTCAATCGATAATTAAATACATTCCTACATATAGCTGCTGGGTTTCTGGGTTACAACATCTCGTTAGCATACTATTAAGTACCATTGGTAAATTCAGTTAACATAATGCATTAAGGTCCTTATGGAGAATTTGAAAGCAACAGTAAATAATAGGACGAAGATTCAAAAGTTTTTGGTTTGTTTTCTTCGTAACAAAACACGATATGATAAAAAAGGCTTGTTCTAGATAAATGTATAAGAATACATGATGGAATAGGCGTTTACACGGCGAAAATTCATAACTTCATAAAAATATAGTGGATTTCGTTTATAACGACCTTGGTTATAGCGACTATTTTGCTATAGCGAGTCTTTTGAATTTAAAGCACACTTTAGTATAAAATTCATGTGGCTATAGCGATTTCGGATGTAACGCCGAGTTCGGGTGAAGCGACTGTTTTTAATCAATCATTTGTAACAAATCCCTAATAGGTAATCCCATGCAGATACAGCAGTCAGGAACCGCCACCAACGACACAAACAGCTTTCTTATTTTAATCGTTTCAAAATAGAAAAATGGTGAAAACTGTACATACGAGTCTGTAGCTTTTTACTTTCGTCTGTTACGACTTCCGGATATAATAACGAAATTACAGTGATCCCTTCGTCGTCATTATACCCGAAATCCACTGCAATTAAATAAAATTTTCACATTTTGTTTTTTTTAAATGTACCTATTACTAAGTATTTTAGTGTAACGCTCCACTTCAAAAAGTCACTGTGTTAGAGAAACAACTATCGGGGACAAAATAAAATATTTTTTTTGTGTTTTTTATAAAAATATATTAAAAGCTGTTGAGGAATCATAATTAGTCTTGTGTCTATGCCCAAATTTTATCGTTCGCAATCTCAGAAGCCGAACATTAATGTTACTGTAGGAAGTTATTGCAAATTCTAATCACTTAGGTATTGCAAAGTCTTACTAATTGAAACAAGATCAAATTTTATTGGTAATGGAATGCCTCCCTGTAGGGATGTTTCGTTTCTTTGAAGTAAGAAAGAAGAGACGTCTCAATCATCTGAATCTTGTTTGTAGCCGAAGATGCTGTTGATCTTCAGAACATGTGTGAGTGAAGTGTTTGAAAAAAAGGTAACTATTTTTACCCTCTTTTTTGGCAGCTACATGATACCTTCAACAACCCGACCACTGCCATGGTTTAGCTGGCACCTTTTGTGTATTCATGGACGCCTAAATTTTCAAGAAATGCACATGCGATCTTAAGTAGACTACCACCAATTAAATAATATTTACTTTTTATTATAATATACAGTAAGAAAGGAAAAAAATTTATTACATCCCCCTTATGTAGATTTGATGATCTTATTTAAGAGGTTGCTACCCCTATACTTTTTTCTTTTATCCTTGTGTAATTTAAAAGAACTGTGATAGATTTTCATGTTTGATCTGTCATCATCATAAGGTCGTCAGTCCTAAGACACGTATCTGCACTCTTTCCTATCCTGAGCTAAACGTAGCATTTTCCTAAAACTAGAACAACCCACATACTTAACTATTTGCGAACAGTAATCTAACCTAGGTCTACCTCTACCCCTCCTAACTCTTGTTTCTGCCTCTAATATGTCTCTGACTAGACCTTCATGTATGAGAAAGTGTCCTACCAACCTACCTCGCCAATTTTTTATTGACCTCCATAGAGTCATCTGTTCTCCTATTCTTTCTAATACCTCGTCATTTCTAACCTTTTCTGCCCATGTTATCCTCATCATTCGCCTATAACACAACCTTTCGAAGGCTTCTAACCATTTCTTTTCCGCCGCTCCCACTGTCCATGTTTCGCACCCGTACAATGCCGCGCTCCAAACATACACCTTTAACAATCTTTTTTGAATTTCTAAATTAACCGTTCGCGAGCATAGAAATGACTTCTTTTTATTAAAGGCAACACGACCCTGCGCTATCCTCTGCTTTATATCCCTACTGCTCCTTCCGTCCTGACTTATCTGACTTCCTAGATATCTAAAATCAGCCACTTCTTCTAATTTTTCGTCTCCTATCTTTATATTCGTTCGTTCCCTTCTTTTTCTTCCCTTTGATCTGTGCACCATAAAAAGTTCAGAATTTTCTTATAACAAATATTTCGATTTAAAATCAGTTTAAATCAAAATTTAATTATGTTATAATCGCCGGTGCAATCTCTCTCGGGTTTTGCGCCTACATTTATTTAGAGAAATTGATCTCCGAACGGAGTGTAAAATGATCCCAGGTTTGCTCACACTCAAATTCACCGGCTAATTTTTCAGGCCATTGTAGACCTGTCAGCCAGAATTTAATAAAGATCATATCATACATCTTCACCTGTAAATAAATACTTTTCTGAGTCCCCGAACTCTGTGTGTGCTTTGTAAGACGAAGCCCCATTTATTTAAGCTCCGAGATAGAACTAGATCAAGTGTCCTAGGGCTGATTCTAAGACACTGCTTACGAATACTACGGGAAAAAAAAAGCTTTAAAAGAGTTCCAGGGAGAGACCGCATCATCTTTATAAGGGTGGTGACTGCACAAATTGACAAAATAATCTTTTGCTTTGGAGAACACTTTGTGGAGTCGACAGGGTAGTGATACATAAAATAAACTTTTTCTACAAAATCATTATAAAGCAAGGATCCATGATAAGGGTATCAAGCGTATGTGCATGACCTCACTCGGGGGGACTCCCCAAATTGAGATGTCAAAAGTTATAGCAGTAAAATATAAATATATACAACATTGAGCCTACCCCTGTTTTATTTATTTTATTTTAATAACCCTTAGCTTGGCTCTTTACAACGATATAAAATGATAAGTTATAGGAATAAAATAGTTTTGTATAAAATATTGATTAAATTTCTCATTATAAGTGTAAATGTTGCTTTTGCTCTGATTTAAAAGAGCCTACAGATTTTAGCGATAATTGATTATAAACACGACAAAAACATAGACAAATATATATATAATGTGTGTACTAGTAAATTCTGATGCTCTCTGTATCTTCTAAAATTGTTACAAATTTGTAATTTTTTCGTATACGTTTATGATGTAGAATGGCTTAGCATTTTCCGTTTGTTCGTATGTCCACTATCAGAATGCGACCCAAATGAACGCTGGTATATAACGACCACAATTAAGACCCATTAAAACTAATTAGTAATTTTCCGCTAATTGTATAAACGCAAAAGGAACTGTAGTGAGACAGTGGAACAAACAGCTGAAGAATTTGATTGACGGCTATTCGTTTTGAACCGAAACGAAGGATCGATAAATGGCTTAGCGAGAACCGCCCATACGTCATAATATCACTTATTAAGTAGTCAATATCAAGGACCACCTGATTCTCAAACGCGCCAGCACGATCTACCTTTTAATATTCACGGAACTATTTTCTAGTAGAAAAACTGAACAGAAGTTGTAAAATACCAAAAATGCAGGACTGCATACGAAATAAGGAAACATGATATAATATGGTCTAAATTCCCACTAATCGCAAGTAATTGTAAAAAATAATTATTGAACATACCCACATACGGCTGATTAACGTTCTTAATCTTCCCAGCAGCAGGTATTTATCTCTTTAAGATGAAGCAATTATAAGAAATCTATTCAGAGTCAGATTTACTCTGAATAAAACTCAACTTTTTAATTGGAATTAAAACTACTCAATTGTTCTCTGACAATTAACAAAATCTAAAAAGTCTCCGAATTCAAAAAAATGAAAAATAACTATTTTCATCTTGTATAGCCCAGAATTATTCTGCAAATAACACTTTTCTAATCCAACAAAAAATAATGGCATCGACAAAATGTCCAAACTTCAAAACTGTAAAACTCTCTTTTTTTATCGGAGTATTACAAAGACAATCAAGTAACTTATTTCTCAAATAATATCAGTGTAAATAGGTTTGTATTAGATACAACCCCTAAATGAAAAGTAAGTAGTCGTAATGGTGGAAGGGCTCTTTGAAGGTACCAACTTGTGTTGTCTTTACTATAGGGGTTGTTTAAAGTTTCGAATTGTTATACTTTCATCATCATAAGGTCGTCAGTCCTAAGACTGGTTTGACACGTACCTCCACTCTTTCCTATCCTGAGCTAAACTTCGCATTTCCCTAAACTAGAACAACCCACATCCTTAACTATTTGTGAACAGTAATCTCATCTAGGTTTATCTATACTCCTTTTGGCTCCTGTTTCTGCTTCTAATATGTCTCTGACTAGTCCTTCATGCCTGAGAAGGTGTCCTACTAACCTATCTCGCCTATTTCTTATTGACTTCCATAGAGTCCTCTGTTCTCTTATTCTTTCTAATATCTCTTCATTTCTAACCTTCTCTATACACGGTATCCTTATCAAATTTCGAACGATTCTAACCTTTTCTTTTTTACCGCGCCCACCGTTCAGGTTTCGCACCCGTACAGCGCCGCGTTCCAGACACACACCTTCAACAATACTTTTCGATTTTTTTTTAACCATTTGCGACTATAGAAGTGACTTCTTTTTATTAAAGGCGACACGACCCTGCGCTATCCTCTGCTTTATATCCTTACTACTCCTTCCGTCCTGACTTATCTGACTTCCTAAATACCGATAATGGAAAGTAAGTATCGCTCTTCTGTCTCTTCCCTACATTTTTAAGTATATTTATTATACTTTAACGACAATAAATTTCTTTTGAAATTAAAAAATCACACAGATCCCTTACATCAAAAAGAATAAAAAAGTGTTTTGTTCCAGGACCTTTCTTACTTTAAGATTTATCATTTTACGATAATATATACTAGTATTACATGATGATATAAATCCTTATTTGCACAAGTGTTAAATTTTTGAAATTTGCTAAGGTTTAAAGTTTTATGATGACTACATAACCTTGATTTACAAAATAATCGTTGTTCAAAAAAAAAAATCACCTACATTACCGGATTAGCGACCACACTAAACGTCTACATTTTTATTGTAAAGGTATAAATATTTTCGAATGAATTTGTTTCCGAATGTAATAAACGAGAAACCATTAGCTGCATATGAATAAAAATTGACCTTTGACGAATGTTCGTTTAGTTCTCGTGATTCTATTCGAAAGTGTGTTCACGGTCATTTTTTTTGTCCTTATTACAAATAGCTTGGACGTTACAAAGCGAGGACCCCCTCCGACCCCCCCCCCGTCTATCTCTCGCGTTCATTTTCAAAAGCAAGCAATCTTTTAAAGTGGACTACTGTTCATTAGGATCAAAACGGACCGTGTCGGTCTGTTATTTTAAGGTATGTAAATCTGGCTGGCTGTGGACCCCTTTCCGTCTCGTTCTTTCGTGTTTTATCGTGCGAAGAGCGCTGGGAAGGAACAAAGAGACCATGCTGTTCGTAGACAGACTATACGGGACCTAGGTTTACGATAATACCACACACGAAGCTGCCGCGACTGAGATGTCTTCATCAACGAACTATTTGTGACTTCACTTCAAGAGTAACCGAGGAACGTGGAAGAAGGACGGAAGAAAATTAAACGGCCACTTGGGAGAGCATGAAAGAGACAGAACGAATGAACCATATGAAAGCTAACGTCCTCCTGTAAATTACTTTGATAAATATGCCCTGGAACTGGCCATTAAATTTCTTAATTTTAATCTTCGCACAAATACATTCGTTCAGGCGATACGTATCTTGCTCTAAATTCATCTCCTCCTGGGTGGATATATAAGTTGACAAGCAAAAAGTTAATTAGTGTTTTTTATTGCACCACATTTTCGCTAATTAAATCCGCTTTTTACATTCATCCCGCTCAATTCAGCGAAATCGTTTCAAAAATTACGTTCAATTACCTAATTCGCCATCCCATTATATCCTTTCTATATCGCAAATCGAAATTTCAAACCGAACGCTTCTGCATGCGTGAACCCGATGAAAAAGTATAACGAAATCGTGAAATCGAAATTATTCACCTACACAACTTTCTCATCAATGTTTAAATTAACGGAAATTGGACCTTTCAAAATTTAACTTTAAAAAGTCACGGCGCCGCTAAATGACCCCACATAAATACCTACAGTTGCCATACAGAACACTTCCTATGTCATTATAAAGACAGGGGCTTTTGCACCATTAAATGTTTATCAATAATAAACCCAAATGCCAAACATTTTATGAGACCTAGAATCATCTTTACAACATTCTTATTAAATTCTAACAACCCCTTCAAAATCTGAGAGAAAAGGCTTATTTTTATAGCGCATTTCTCTGAAAATCCCATACATAAAAATGAGAAAAATTAGGTTTTGTAGTCCCGGTAACTATTGGTCACAATACCCAGAAAATAAAACAAATTCGGGGCAACAAACCTACAATTTTTGCAGTACCTATTTAATATTATAGAATTCTATCTTGGGTCAATATGGTTGATCGCTAGGTCAAATAAAATTTAACATTAACAGTTGTAGCAGAAACAAGAGCTTTGTTTTTTCCTTTTGAAGGACCTTAAAAATCTTCAAAATAACTCGATTCTCTTATAAAAGTCCTCGAATACATCATGGTATAATGTCATTAATGCTAAGCGAAATGTGAAGATAAAAAACGTATAAATAAGGGGATAAACCGATTTTTTAGAGGCACCATAAAGTCCGCGATTGTGTTGTCTGCAAACGATTTTCGTCCCACTCCAAAGTTTCGGTCGTTTTCTTGGTCGCATGAATTATATTGTTACTAGGAGGTCCTTTTGAAAAAGGAATACAACGTGTGGACTAAATAAACATTACTCCTACTTAAACACTTAATCATCTTGTACACAATGTGCATATAAAACATTTCTTTACCATCGTCTTTTTGAATACTAAGTAGGACGTCGTCCTTTCAAGAAACCACACTACAAGACACTTTTATTTTCTTAGCATTATTGTGTAAGTACATAACCCGCAAGAATCAAAGTGTTCACAAAGCCACTATTTCAGATACATACACAATTGGTACAAAATCATCTCTATGAAAACATTATACGATATTATTATCACATATACGGTAAACCAATTTCGGCATTCATACCAGGGAATGAAGAAGATATTTTAGTCTTCTCTACCACAAGGTTTTAGGGTTTCGCTGTTCCGCATATCTTAAAATGAGGAAAAGGAAACTTTTATCCTTACAGGATCTTTTATTTATCAGTCTATTCGTTACAACATTTTTCTAACGACTGACTATAGGCATGAAATTAACATTAAAACTTCAAGTCATTTTTTTAACTCCATGCAATAAAAAAGGTACAGCCTTCAAAATACATTTTTTTATACAATGAAACTCTCATAGCACTAGTAAACGAAAAATCCAAAAACCATTAATTGATACATCCAAAATTGGTTAAGCTATGTAAGGAAATTATTTTTCGTGCCTGATTCAAGCTTCTCATAATGAAATGCACTTGCGTATCATCCCGACTGGAAATTAGTTAGTGGATTGGATCCGATGCGGATCAGAATTGCCTGAAGATTGATCAGAAATAAATCAAACTTTCTGATCCGGGTATGATGGAAAATCGTCACGCCATATATGATCAACATAGCATCCATTTGAAAAATTCATGTCGGATCTGTTTCTAAGATCCATGACGGATCCGTCTGTTTGACGAACAATATTGCATACAGAATAAATCAGGTAAAAATAAAAGTTCTGTATTATGATCCAGTTCAGAACATCGGATACAATCTTTATTTAAAGATTGTACCGAAACCGTAATAAAATTTGTAGCATTAGTTTGTGATAAGAAATTTGTCAGATGACTGGATTAAAGGATAGGATACTCTACTATGATGAATTTCTGATCAGATGGTTGGATCAGCAGATAGAGTACTGTGCGCTGATCAATTTCTGATCGGATGACCAGATGAAAGAATGGAGTACTGTACTCTGATCAGAAACTAATCAGATGCCCGTATTACGGAAAATCTGATCCGCATTTGATCATAATCCGGGTTCTCTGAACTAATTTCCAATTGGAGCAGTCAACAGTAGCAGGAATCCTCGAAGATATTGTCAGTGGTCATAGTCCTTCTGCGTTACTCACATCCAGACGGAGAATTTCAAGATGATGGCTATTAAACCCGGAAAATGATTTCCCAGCAATTTCTACTTCTGTTTAGAATTATAACTTTGTATTATTATTGCTAACGCTGTTTTGGTATTAGGTGTGTTCCCAGGGAACATTCTCTCTTCGCACTTATGCAAATTGCAAAGACACCTTTGAGTTGACCTAATTTTTTATGACGTTCGTTTGTTAGGGAAATTAACGCCGAAACTAGCGAACAACTCACAACATAATTCAATGGACGCGTCAAGAAAGTTGACAAATATACACACATACATCTATATCTCACAAACCGCCACCCACGGCGCTCTTTCATTCAATAAAAGACCAACAAAAAGGCTACCGTTCAAACGAGCATCAGGTCACAGCATTACAAGACGCGAAAGACCAAATAAAATGCACATTTATTAGACATCTGGACTTGGACTGACAGATGCATGCATGCATGCATACATAGGTACATACGTACATACAACTACCTAACTATTACAAACGCATCACAAATACCGGCACACACTAGCACGCACACATATAAATATTGATGGATGTGTAAAAGGACGCGCGTGTCCATGTTTGACGCACTTTTATTAATGTCTTTGTCTTAGTCAGTATGTAATTAACATTAGCATGCTTTATCTATGCAAATAATACATAAATATAACGACGAGGCGTGTCAACGTATCGGATGTCATCAAAATACAACATCAGCAGTTAGTTTTGAAGATTGTTTCTTGGAATTTTACAGGGGCGGCCTTTGGGGGTGGCGAACAGGGCAACCGCCCGGGGCCTCGCTCTTGAAGGGGCCTCGCGCAACAATCTAATTAGAAAAATATTAGGTAGTAATAGTACATACCACTAATGTTTATTTGAATTTCTTAATAGTCTTAAAAGAAGCCGCAAATTTGCTATCTTTGTCTTTATCAATTTTTTGTAATTTTCGATAAACAGTTTTAAAATTGTAAACTTATTTATGAATCACTTTGCATTTTTCAAGTCATCATCATCATAATAAGGTCGTCAGTCCTAAGACTGTTTGGACACGTACCTCCACCTCTTTCCTATCCTGACCTAAAACTAGTACAGCCCACATCCTTAACTATTTGCGAACAGTAATCTAATCTAGGTCCACCTTTACCCCTCTTAACTCCTTTTTTACCCACGTTATCCTCATCATCCACCTATAACACCACATTTCGAACGCTTCTAACCTTTTCTTTTCCAGCCGCGCCCACCGTCCATGTTTCGCACCCGTACAACCAAACATACACCTTTAACAACCTTTTTCGAATTTCTAAATTAACCGTTCGCCAGCATAGAAGTGACTTCTTTTTATTAAAGGCGACTCGACCCTGCGCTATCCTCTGCTTTTATACCTCTACTCCTCCTTCCATCCTGACTTATCTGACTTCCTAGGTATCTAAAATCAGCCACTTCTTCTAATTTTTTCAAGTATCATCATTAACATTAATTCCACAAAGACGAGAGCCTCGCAAAAATTTACCCGCCCGGAACCTTCCAATGGCTAAGGCCGCCCCTGGAATTGGAAGGAACTTTACAAAATTAGCACATAACAGAGTTTAATGAATAGCATTTTGATTTTCCTTTTTCAGAGTAGTTGGGTCTTCAGGCGCCCCTATCTACATTCTAACTGTCTTCAATTAAGTCTACAAGAAGTGGAAATTTATCCCTGTTGGGCTTTCATATCGCGAACGTTGTCCTGGCGGCAGGCGCCGCGCAGCATAGCAACCATATCGACATGCTCTCGTGTCANCTTTGTCTTTATCAATTTTTTATAATTTTCGATAAACAGTTTTAAAATTGTAAACTTATTTATGAATCACTTTGCATTTTTCAAGTCATCATCATCATAATAAGGTCGTCAGTCCTAAGACTGTTTGGACACGTACCTCCACCTCTTTCCTATCCTGACCTAAAACTAGTACAGCCCACATCCTTAACTATTTGCGAACAGTAATCTAATCTAGGTCCACCTTTACCCCTCTTAACTCCTTTTTTACCCACGTTATCCTCATCATCCACCTATAACACCACATTTCGAACGCTTCTAACCTATTCTTTTCCGCCGCGCCTACTGTCCATGTTTCGCACCCGTACAACGCCGTGTTCCAAACATACACCTTTAACAACCTTTTGCGAATTTCTAAATTCACCGTTCGCCAGCATAGAAGTGACTTCTTTTTATTAAAGGCGACACGACCCTACCCTATCCACTACTTTATATCCCTACTACTCCTTCCATCCTGACTTATCTGACTTCCTAGATATCTAAAATCAGCCACTTCTTCTAATTTTTTTCACAAAGACGAGGGCCTCGCAAAAATTTACCCGCCCGGAACCTTCCAATGGCTAAAGCCGCCCCTGGAATTGGAAGCAACTTAAAACAACAAAATTAGCACATACGAAAGTTCAACAAACAGCATTTTGATTTTCCCTTTTCAAAGTAGTTGGGTCTTCAGGCGCCCCTATCTACATTCTAACTGTCTTCAATTAAGTCTACAAGAAGTGGAAATTTATCCCTGTTGGGCTTTCATATCGCGAACGTTGTCCTGGCGGCAGGCGCCGCGCAGCATAGCAACCATATCGACATGCTCTCGTGTCAAACAAGTAGTAAGTAATGGTGCCCCAACCCCATAATGACTTCATATACATTAGCACGAAATATGCCGTGACAAACCCCACAACGACCTAAGTTCTGGATAAGGATTACTTGCTCGATAGGTATATGTAACTATTCCTTTATTATTACGAGACAGATTGAGCTTTAATACATCATTCTTCTTCGGACAGCACAAGATTTACACGACTAACAGTTTCATTTTACTAAATGGTCGAGATTTTTATTGATCTTTATTTGCTTCGACAAGATCATCAACATAAAATCATTAGCTCATCATTCCTGCAACTGGCTGGACACGCATCTTTCCACTCTTTCGTATCCGGAGCTAATCTTCGCATTTCCCTAAACCTATTTGTGAACAGTAAACTAATCTACGTCTACCTCTCCTCCTCTTAGCTCCTGTTTCTGCTTCTAACATGTCTCTAACTAGCCCTTCTTCCAAGAAGAAGAAGAATAAGAAACAAGAGTTTAATTGCAATAAAGGATCTTTAGTATAGTTTTTCATGATCCGCTAGAAGATTCAACTGAGGCAGTGGCGTAGCCTGTGAGGAGGGCAAAGGGTCCGTCTCGCAGTAATATTAGATGCCGCAATTTGTGAGTATTTGTACCAATTTTTAATATTTGTATCATGTAACAAGCACTATCGTCTAGGTTCGTAAAAATAGCAAGATTTTGTGTTGTTAAAAATCTTGCTCTAAATATAAAAATAGTAAAAGGTGGAAATCGAATTGTCAAACCCTAACGGTTCACTTTATGATAGGGACGAAGGCCGTTGCAGAATAATGATTACAAAGGCTGAAATCGTAAAAAATAATTGTGGGAAAACATTCCAAAAAGTAGAAACATGAATAGTCTGGTGGACTATAGATTTCGCCTTTGTATTATAAGCAAGACACTTTTTTATATACTATTCACATTTATCATATTAAATTTCATAAATGTCATCAGCAAAATGATGTAGAATTATTATCGAAACATTAAAACATTGCAAAGGTATGGAAAGAATACATATGCCCCTAGCCACAATAAAATACTGACGATCACGATCGTGATGGTATAATATGTTTAAGGTTACAAGTATATATTAGTAGTTATCAATTGTTTTTCAAAATTTGTGTGGGCTTACCCTTTGAAAACTAAATCAGCTCGGGATGTGTCAAAGGCAATGGAATCTATTTTTAAAATTCAATTAACGAACCGAAACCTTTACAATTCTTCATAAATCCTGAGGTAAATCATCAAAATAAATCCGTTTGCTATTCTGAATTATGTATGTAAATGAAGTAAGTTATGTGAGACCTTTGTAAATGCACATGCTTAATTTTACATTTGTTTCTGTTAAATATGGTAAATTAACACATTTCGAATTGAAATCAATTATATTGTTGTAAGTTACAAATTTTGTATAATATGGAAAAAAGCACAAAAGTTATAGTAACTTAAACCTCTTGTCATCAAAAGTAAGTAAAGTTCTTACCCCCGCCCCTACGTTCACGTAAACATTGGTATCTTCATATTCTCTTAAAATCCTTTTAACTTAATCATAAAAGCGAGTGAGCATTATCAGTTATTTTGGGGAGTCCCTGAACATGCGTTTTGCTTTCGAACATAGACAAGTACAGTTGTCATATTTGTTCAAATCAGAATCTACAAAATTTTGCAGAAAAATCATAAAAATAAATAAATAAATATTACTAANGACGAAGATAACAGGCTAACGTGACAAATCATTGAAAATTAACTGGTTTCTGATTGACCTAATACTTAATATTGAGGTTCCCCCACCCCCTCTGTATCGTTTTATCTTCGCCTACAAAGTATTTCAATTTCAAGTTGGCTTAATGTTTCACTTAAAAAAAACTAATCATAATATTCAAATAAAATTCATTGTTCAATTGCGTGCGCTCGAAGACAGCATGTTAACTTGCACTTTTATTGTTCGTTTCGTTGTATTTTTTATTTTTCAATTCGTCCGTAAAATGATACCTGCATCTCCGATTACGAGACTACGGTAATTTGTGGCTCAGTTGATGCGATTGCTTGTGTAAGTTGTAATTATTCGTTTCCAGTTGTTGTTCCCTACGGAGCTATTTTCAATTATAGTTATTCCGCTTGGCGAAATTAAATCGTTATTAGCTTGTTTGGTGAAGGAGTATTAGCACCACTTTGAGTTTATTGTTTTCTACGAATACGCGGCGCACCGTGACCCGCGATAAATTGATTGTGACGAATGTTGAAAATTTATTATTTGCAAAAGGAAACTGACATTTTACCAGTAGGTACAAATACGAAATGAGAATTTATGTTACAACCGTAAAATTTGTTGATTTTTTTTTTTATTACTAGCTTTTTGCTCGATTAAAATTTAGTCGAAAAACACACATTTATTTCAAAAATGCACTTGATCTTAAAGACAGTTACCAGCATCACCGTAACGTGCTCCTCTTTTTAGATCTGGACAGATAATCGATTGAGTATCCTATCAGTTTTACATTAGATAGGCTGAAAATAGTGCGATAATTTGATCCTTAACTCAGAAACTTTTTATTTTCTGGTCTCGTGCCCGAAGACGATTTTCGTCAAGGACTTAGCTCGATCGTTTGTTCTTCGAAATAGACTCTTTAAGATTATTGCAGAAATGAATAGCGTTTCAATGAAAGGAACTTTTTTCGATTAAAATATTAATGTGAAAATGCATTTTCAATTTTCTGTCCACTACAAACTACCTCAGATTACTGAGGGAAAATTTTTGTTGCTATTGTCAGACCCCCACCTAGAATCGAACCCTTTGGCTTTACGCACCAGTGCTTTGACCAGTAAATTTTGAATGAATTTTCGTATAAATATTTCTTATTATTCACCATTAAAAATATCNATTTATTTCTCCTCAACTCCGGCGATCGTCTCTTCCTTTAAATACTCCCTTGCTTCTTTTCGGGAACATTCTCGAGCCGTCCGGAAAAGTTTCGTTTTCTTCGAACTGTTTAATTGCTTTCCCGTAACGCAGGTACGACACACACGTTTACGGATACGGCGCACATGAAGAAAGGCGCCCGCGGCTAGTCGGCGAATCGATAAACCGCTCACACACACGTATGCTCAATCGCACACAATACGCTCGTGCTCGCTACACTATATTAGGATATTTTCTTTACAATACATTTCCGTAGTTTCGTATTACAGAATACTTGATATGTTTCTGTCAACCTTAAATTTATTTTTCCCTATACTCAATTCCTCAGAAGATGCCTTCGTTTAGTCCTCATTAAACCTTATTTTCTAAAGCCTAAAATTTTGAAGTTATGTTGGAACAACGAGTTCATCGTTGAAATAACGTTGACATCCGTAAATTCAATAAACCATGACAAAAACCTCAAAAACCTAGGTTTCTTTGTATATATATGCTCACCATTAAGTTAGAAGAAATGCTATTTTACATATTTGAGACATTTTAAAAGCAGAAACAGGACAGAAACTTCCTAACGTTTCGCTAACGCGAGTAGCGAGCTTCTCCAAAGGTCCTTCCATCGCAGATGCTGGGTGCAATACACAACGACCATCAGACCCGAATTAAAACAAAACCAGTTCACCTACTAGCCGCGAAAGTCTTTACCAATCTGGCAGAAACAGGAGTTAAGAGGTACACCTAGATTAGATTACTGTTCACAAGTAATTACAGATGAGATGTTCTCGTTGTAGGGAAATAGCTCAAGAGTGGAGGTGCATGTCAAGTTTTAAGGACTGACACCCTTATGATGATATCTGTACGCCTTCGAAACCAAGACAAATCCGGGGAAATTCAGGCGAATAGGATAAGGATAAATGTAATAGCAAATAGAGAAATTGAAGCGCTAAAGGTAAGAAAGGATGCTTCCTATTCCTG
This sequence comes from Agrilus planipennis, assembly GCF_000699045.2. Taxonomy (NCBI): domain Eukaryota; kingdom Metazoa; phylum Arthropoda; class Insecta; order Coleoptera; family Buprestidae; genus Agrilus; species Agrilus planipennis. The sequence goes on from NW_020439682.1 coordinate 576,161, forward strand.
ATAATGTACGACTAGATCATTCCCATACTTATTTTTTATTTGTATAGACAAGGGGGGTATAAATTATGAAAATGGTATTGGAACAGTTCACAATGCCGCCCACGGGGTCACAGTCCGTGCACACCCGAAACCCGAGGCATTTCCATTACCGTAAGCCCCGTCTCTGTATCCAACCCGGGATCTTTGGCTTTACACACCAGTGCTCTGACAACTAAATTTTGAATGAATTTTCGTATAAATATTTCATATTATTCACCATTAAAAATATCAAAGTGTTCATATATATAGTATTGAGAAATATTAAATTTATATCAAAAAGAATGCTCAATCTCGAAGTTAAATCATATATTTTAAGGAAAAGCTTTCAGATATTTATAGCAAAATAAGTCTAAATGCCTAATTTAAATTGCCCCCCCACCCCCCGAGAGTTAATTTCCCATGTCAAATTCTGTTAATGCAGCATTGCCTCTTGTAAAAAGACTATTAATCATGACGGTTTTCATTTAGATCTCTATGATCAATAAACTCTGAGCCATCTAAAGAGAGTAGGTAAGTAGGAGAATAGATGGTTAAAAGTTAAAGAGGTAGACCTAAACTCTGAGCCATCTAAAGTGCCGGATGAAGTAATAAAACTTCCAAAAAATTTATAAGCTTATTTCCTCGAATGGCTAACATCCACAGGAATAAGGAGGACGGTCCGAATTATATTTACTGAAACTATTAAGGCACAATCACCCTCATTGTGTTTATCTTTGAAGCTGAAATTCAACAATTTCGATAAAACAAAGTAGTGGAATTCGTTTGAATACACCCTTCTGAAAGTTTTCAAACTATTTTGACCATTGTAGGCACAGATACATAACAGAATATCAAACATGTTTCGTTTGAATGTTGTCATAAAGTTGTAATTGCACTTAGGCATGAGCAACTGCGATCTATTGTTGGCAGTTTTATTGCATAAACCGCCACTATAGATGGCTCAAAGTTTACGTCTATTGATTTACTACTATTATAGGTAGTGTTGCCCAAATTCAGTCTTGGTCTTGCAGTCTTGGTCTTGTTCTTGCGTTTTTGCAAGACCAAGACCAAGAACAAGACCGCGTATTTTTAGCAAGACCAAGACCAAGACTGACCGTGCAAGACTTGAGCAAGAACAAGACATAGCCTGCAAGACTCTTGCGTCTTGCAGCTAGGACTTAGCGCTATTTCACTGAGTAGTTAGGTGTAACAGTTCGGTGTATAGGTAGGTACGCTTAGGAATTCTATGAGACGCAAAAAACTGTATCAAAGAATATGAAAAACTGGACCTATGCGCATTACGACTAATACCATAAACATAGCGAATAAAAAAATTATTAAAATCAAACTGAGTGCATGCATAGTTATGTTTTAACCATCGGCACTTTGATAATGCGGCATCAAAGGNAAATTTATATCAAAAAGAATGCTCAATCTCGAAGTTAAATCATATATTTTAAGGAAAAGCTTTCAGATATTTATAGCAAAATAAGTCTAAATGCCTAATTTAAATTGCCCCCCCACCCCCCGAGAGTTAATTTCCCATGTCAAATTCTGTTAATGCAGCATTGCCTCTTGTAAAAAGACTATTAATCATGACGGTTTTCATTTAGATCTCTATGATCAATAAACTCTGAGCCATCTAAAGTGCCGGATGAAGTAATAAAACTTCCAAAAAATTTATAAGCTTATTTCCTCGAATGGCTAACATCCACAGGAATAAGGAGGACGGTCCGAATTATATTTACTGAAACTATTAAGGCACAATCACCCTCATTGTGTTTATCTTTGAAGCTGAAATTCAACAATTTCGATAAAACAAAGTAGTCGAATTCGTTTGAATACACCCTTCTGAAAGTTTTCAAACTATTTTGAACTTTGTAGGGACAGATACATAACAGAATATCAAACATGTTTCGTTTGAATGTTGTCATAAAGTTGTAATTGCACTTAGGCATGAGCAACTGCGATCTATTGTTGGCAGTTTTATTGCATAAACCGCCACTATAGATGGCTCAAAGTTTACGTTTATTGATTTATTACTATTATAGGTATAGTTAAGCCGTCGTCTCGAGTCGCAAAAACTGTAATTCATTATAACTGCATAATTTACCAATCGTAGCACAAATCAAACAACTTAACAATTTAAGTAGTACACTTATTACAGTGCAAAGCAGATTTGAATTGGGAAATTTGAGCAGAAATAAAATTTTGTTATAAGTACTTTCATTGGCGAAAAATCTCAGATAGGCGAGTCCCTTTAGACGACATTTTTATAGCTTTTACGACTCGAGACGTTGGCCTATCTGTACCTACCTTATCCCGTTTTCACAATCGTATTTTACTAAATGTGCGGACTCATTGCGGACCGTAACGAAATATTTACATATTCACTTCTCGACAACAACATTACGTTACGTTTCACATCCGAATGAGGACTGACCATTATTCCAAAATGGTAAAGCACTTACCTGTGTATACCTACATATATGCATCTATAAAATAGTCGGAAATAAATAATAGGCAATTTAAAAGCGATCTATATGACAAATACAAGCCATTTAAGTAAAATATCACCTTTTATAGGACAATGCGTGTCCTCTTGGCAACTGTCAAATTCTGGCTTTTAAATAATGACCGCAGTCAAAACAGTCAATTGTCTGTGCCTGTATGTGTCCGCGTTTGTGTGCGAGTCTTATTCCGGTGTCGGATTTCGAAAAGCGAATCGGGCAAACGGAGACGGAGATCGCGCCGGTCGTTGATCGGAACGAAGACGGAACATGGAGCGGAGTCGATTACAAGACCAGTCCGTGGACCCACCGCAGTGTTGGTGACAAACTGGACAGATGACTGCATTTAGAATGAATGAATTAAAAACAAACCCTCCAGGCCACCGTCTCGCTTTTATTTGGCCAAGAAGAACCACTGCTATAGACTTTTCAAATAGCGCACATCGGACGACAGTATTGATAAACTTTTGAAACTATTATAATGTTCGTGGGTTTAACAAATTAACTTTTAAGACTTACAACGACAAAAACTATTTATTTACACTAATTATCATTGAACTTAAAAAAAAACACTATTAAATTGTTACTAACGTAGGTGATAAATTGCTCTATTTATTTACACTACTGTTACTATATCACTATTCACTGCGCTGTCAATTTATTTCTAGATTCACTACTGCAACGATTGATTTATTTCTACCCCCACTTCTACAACGGTCAATTTATTTCTCCTCAACTCCGGCGATCGTCTCTTCCTTTAAATACTCCCTTGCTTCTTTTCGGGAACATTCTCGAGCCGTCCGGAAAAGTTTCGTTTTCTTCGAACTGTTTAATTGCTTTCCCGTAACGCAGGTACGACACACACGTTTACGGATACGGCGCACATGAAGAAAGGCGCCCGCGGCTAGTCGGCGAATCGATAAACCGCTCACACACACGTATGCTCAATCGCACACAATACGCTCGTGCTCGCTACACTATATTAGGATATTTTCTTTACAATACATTTCCGTAGTTTCGTATTACAGAATACTTGATATGTTTCTGTCAACCTTAAATTTATTTTTCCCTATACTCAATTCCTCAGAAGATGCCTTCGTTTAGTCCTCATTAAACCTTATTTTCTAAAGCCTAAAATTTTGAAGTTATGTTGGAACAACGAGTTCATCGTTGAAATAACGTTGACATCCGTAAATTCAATAAACCATGACAAAAACCTCAAAAACCTAGGTTTCTTTGTATATATATGCTCACCATTAAGTTAGAAGAAATGCTATTTTACATATTTGAGACATTTTAAAAGCAGAAACAGGACAGAAACTTCCTAACGTTTCGCTAACGCGAGTAGCGAGCTTCTCCAAAGGTCCTTCCATCGCAGATGCTGGGTGCAATACACAACGACCATCAGACCCGAATTAAAACAAAACCAGTTCACCTACTAGCCGCGAAAGTCTTTACCAATCTGGCAGAAACAGGAGTTAAGAGGACTAGAGGTACACCTAGATTAGATTACTGTTCACAAGTAATTACAGATGAGATGTTCTCGTTGTAGGGAAATAGCTCAAGAGTGGAGGTGCATGTCAAGTTTTAAGGACTGACACCCTTATGATGATATCTGTACGCCTTCGAAACCAAGACAAATCCGGGGAAATTCAGGCGAATAGGATAAGGATAAATGTAATAGCAAATAGAGAAATTGAAGCGCTAAAGGTAAGAAAGGATGCTTCCTATTCCTGATAATGTACGACTAGATCATTCCCATACTTATTTTTTATTTGTATAGACAAGGGGGGTATAAATTATGAAAATGGTATTGGAACAGTTCACAATGCCACCCACGGGGTTACAGTCCGTGCACACCCGAAACCCGAGGCATTTCCATTACCGTAAGCCCCGTCTCTGTTGCGTTATATGGTTATTTTTCGAACTTCTTTTTGTAAGTCTCACATAAAGGCATTTATTCAATCAAATTCTTCAACATGACATGACCATAAAACCAGCAACCGTCTCCATAAATCCTCTTACAAAGAATCAAAATTAAGTCATCATTCTGGACAGTGTTGGAGCCGCCGTGGGCACTAAAAATAATACGCCTCGATATTTTTTTTTTTATTCTTCATCTTATTATTCTCCGTCCCGACCGAGAATGAGTCATTGAATCGTACCCCGAAGAATTCCGTATGGTGGGCTCTCACTCGAAAGTCATCGGGCACGGCGATATGGTCTCTTTAATGGTTTCGTAAACCTTTGACCGCAATACTACACTCAGGTATATGCTTTTCATACAGGGTGTTCAATTTTGATTTACTTGAAATTGTACTATTCAAAATACTAAAGCCGAAGTTAAAATTGAGATTGCATAAGTCACTGCGATCCTAATTCCGGTGGAAATATAGCCATTATCGAATAACATTTTTTATGATAATGATTTTGTAATTATTTAATTTTTGATAGGGAATAGATACCTACATGAGGCACTGTCATATCATAAGGTCGTCAGTCCTAAGACTGGTTGGACACGCACCTCCACTCTTTCCTATCCTGAGCTAATCTTCGCATTTCCCAAAAACTAGAGCAACCCATATCCTTAATTATTTGCGAACAGTAATCTAATGTAGGCCTACCTCTACCCCTCCTAACTCCCGTTTCTGTCTCTACTATGTCTCTGACTAGACCTTCATGACTGAGAAGGTATCCTATCAACCTATCTCGCCTGTTTCTTATTGATTACCATAGAGTCCTCTGTTCTCTTATTCTTTTTAATACCTCTTCATTTCTAACCTTCTCTATCCACGGTATCCTCATCATTCGCCTATAACACCACATTTCGAACGTTTCTAACCTTTTCTTTTCAGCCAGAGCCCACCGTCCATGTTTCGCACCCATACAGCATTGTGCTCCAAACATACACCTTTAACAACCTTTTCGAATTTAATCGTTCGCGAGCATAGAAGTGACTTCTTTTTATTAAAGGCGACTCGACCCTGCCCTATCCTCTGCTTATATCCCTACTACTCGTTCCGTCCTCACTTATCTGACTTCTTAAAAATAAAAATATTCCCAAAACATGTCGCATTACTAGAGACCGTACATACTTTTTGTAAATTTATACAACATTAATAAAAACTATCTTATTATTAATAATTTACCTATACATATTAATAAACCGTTCTAAGTTCTTTGTTGTGTAGCGATTTCGATCTCTTTGGACCTCATCAGCACGTCAAAAACTAGTTCATTATTGTTCCTTAATAATTTTTGTATTTTTCAGTCACAAAAACAATTGACTAAATGCTGGTGCTATGAAACCTTCGACGCCCTGTACGTAAATGACTAAACCTATAACCTCCGCCAAAAAGTAAAAGGAAACAAAACGATTTGAAAGCCGAAACGCAGTTACAAAGAAGATATTCTACACTTTACGATTATTGGCGCGATTATTATTAAAAAAATATAGCTGATCCCAGTCACACGTTACACGTTACACGTTACACGTTACAACATTTGTTAGTGTGTAGTAAAAAATAACATGTATGGTAGTCGTATATTGCAAAATATTCGCTCTTTCGTTTTTCTATACGTATTACAATGCAGGCAATAATCGCGATTCGAATGGTACATACATATATATATATATTTATATGAAGTCGTTAGCATGTCCATTCAGCTTACCTTAATGTGCGGATTATTCCCAAAACGATCCTTTTAATTATTGCGCTTGTAATGAGAAATCTTATTTATACAGGTTTTATCATACGGGCCTGCCTAAATTCGGAACCGCTCCTTTTATTTAAATGCCCCCGGCCCAGCTAACTATACGAATAAATCCCGAAAATTACTATTAAATTCGGAAATTATTACGCTCTCAAGTAATTAATTTCACGTTGCGGCCCCTTTGTTCTTGACCGAATGCCAGGCATTAAACTCTCAACAATTGCAGAAACGTTGCACTAAACGATCTTGGTCATCTTGCCGCTTATAAACACATCAAGCGAATTGCATATAAAACTAAATAAATGAGCAATAATTAAATCTGAAAGTCTTAATAGTATACCTAATAATAACGACAACAAATTTGCATTAAAAATAACCTCAGGCCCATTCCTAATCGCTTATGGAACTGAGTATCTTCAACAATTTAAAAGGAGACTTTCATAATTCCTATTTATTAAGAAGCAGTTTTGTTGATGTTCATCGATCAGTTATGAAAGCAAAGGTCACAGATCTAACAAAAGAAACTTAAAAATTCTAGAGTGATAAATGAAATAATTAAAGATACACGCTTACACTTCTAATCACCACGATTTAATTGTTCGTTACGTGTTTAACCCACTTCGGTTGTCAACATTTTTATGACAAAATTATAATTTATTTATTTATTTATCTGTTATAGCATTTAGGGTTGAGTCTATTTTCATTATTTTATTTGTTCCTTATCGTAGTCGAATATTTAGGAATTTTACAATTAGACTTTTATGTATTTATGAACACCAAAAAACTTGCGGATGTCCAAGATCTACCACTACCAACTTTAATTTGTATGATATAGATGCGCGGCAGGGTGCCGTAAGCTGATATATATTGTAACAAAAATGTGTTTTTAGAAAATCCAAGGAATTTATTCATAATTTTGGATCCTTTTTAAACAATTTTTAAATTAGGTAGAACAAAATTTCGATCTTTACAATGTGGTTCAACTCGATTTTAATTTGTATATTGTAAAGCCGCGTCAATGCGCAGAATCGAAAGAAATGATTTATAATTTTGGATCATTTTTAAACAGCTTCCAAATTTGGACTCTCAAACTTCGCTGCTTACTGTGCTTCAAGCGAATTTTAATTTGTGTAATGTAAAAGCGCGTCAGGGTGTCGTAAGGCGACAAGTGTTTTGAAGAAAACAGTTTTTGCATGATCAAAGGAGATGATACAATATTTTGTGTCCTTTTCAACCAATTTTCAAGTTTAGGAATTTTGTACTTTGCCCTTTATTATCATATTTTTTAAAAGGGATCCTTACGTGTTATACTTAGCAGTTCAAACATTTAGAAATTTTACAAGACTCACTATTTGTGCTTAACACGTATCATAATACCATGCAAGAAGAACGGGAGTACTGTTCGGTAAACGAGGCACTTAGGTACTTACAAGACGGGACGTTTGTGTATGTATCAATTAGCCGTAGGAGGTCCATTTAAAAAAAAAAAATAGACCGAATTTTAGTGGACAGTTCTAATTAGAAACTAAAAAAAACTGAAAAGAAAAAAGCGAGCGCTTAAAACAAAAGCGATATGAAAAAAGCTTTCACAGGTATATTTACTAGACGTATGTACATGTTGTGTAGACAAATATTGTCCCCCTAATTGCTCGAAAAAAAAAAAAAAAAGAATGGAGTAGGTGATGACGACGGCCGCGACGGACGGACGACGCGGACTTCACGGTAGCGGCGCGGCGTCGCTCGATCGGCGAGTTTATTTTAATTTGGGCGTCTCGTTCGCAGTAGTCTTTCAGTCTTTGTGAACAACTAAATCAACAACAACCAGAGCAAAGAGCACAACAACTACACACACACACACACACACGTACACAACCAGACAAATACATGCATCGTACGGCCGACAAGGCGCGGCATAAGAGAGAAGAAAACTTTCGGTCCGAGTTCTTCGGTAGGATATCGCGTGCCGGAGACCACACAAGTCGAGTTGTTAAATAAAACATAAAGCACGTAACTTTTCCCTCTTTGTTCCGAACAGTACTTCAGTACTTGAACCCCATATGGAGAAGTACCTTTTACGAGGGACGCCCGGACGAAGATGAAGAAGAAAAAAATACGCGCAACCGTGTGAACGAAACCATTTATTAACCGAATATAAAAAATACGGCACCGTCATCAGTTTGAAAGGTGCCAAATGGATTGGTACAACGTAACATACCCAAATACACTCAAAACGACGCTAATGACTCCTTATTATCAGTGAAAACCGCTTAATAACGACAATGGGCAATCCATCTGTAATTACGAGGGCGGTTCAATAAGTACCCGTGTTTGAAGACAGAGGACGTTCCTGAGCGAAATTGGTGTTGTCATCGTGTGCTGCCATCTATCAAACCACGCCAAAACGAATTTCAGACTGATTGATAGGTTAGTTTGGATTTGGCAGCCATTCGACTGCGACGTGTTTCGTTATTTTCGCTAAGATGGAAAAAGAGCAGTATCGTTCGGTAGCTCGCTTTTTGTTTTTGGATGGGAAAAAATGCGAGGAGATGAAAACAAAGTTGGATACTGTTTATGGAGACATTTCGCCATCTACGACCACAGTCAGATATTGCTTCAACGAATTTAAACGTGGGCAAAGATCCGTTTTTGATAGGAGCGACCAGGAAGCCTGGCAAACGTTGTTACCGAGGAAATCATTTTACGGATTTTTTAGGAAAAGGAAGAACGATCACTGGACAATACTACAGTGAGTTATTGGACCGCTTCGACAAAAAATTGAAGGAGACACGGACGCATTTGACGAAAAAGAAGGTGCGTTTTCAACACGGTAACGCACCGACAGGAGTTGTTGCCGCCAAACTGCATGAATTACGTTATGAACTGCTGCCGCACACCCCGTACTCACTCGATTTGACTCCCTGCGACTTCGTAGCAAAACTTGGACTTTTTATTTTGTACTTGTATTTTAAATGCAAGTATATCAAATAAATTGCATCTGCGAAACATACCCAAATATACACTCAAAACGACGCGAATGACTCCTTATCAGTGAAAACTACTTAAAAATGACAATGGGCAATCCGCTTATCATAATAATGTTCTAATTGTATTGGATATTTTGCTTACCGTTTGAACACAAAATCATTAAAATAGACCTCAGTACACAACTAATGAGAATCCGTTTGTTACGTTGTAAGTGTGAGACAGTTTGCTTTAGGTGCAAGTCCTAAAAGGAACCCTGAGCAGTATCTAGTAAATACAGTGAAATTTTTCTTATAGCGACTCCGCATATAACAATTTTATTTACAACACACAAGCAGATCTTGTCATATGTAACCACCCTGTCCAAAAACAAAAAGAAAAGAAAAGAGAACCTAAGTAAAATGTACCTACGTTACGTCCCACAGGAAACTTGTCTAACTGTATCCTCGAACGTAGGCAGTAGACGGACAGTCCCCTGAATATGAGAAGGAAAGTAAATTTCTCCGTCCATTCCGACGACAAGTGCGTACGACAAGGTATTTTGAGAAATGAGTTGTTGATAAAAACCAGAACATATTTAGAATACAAATATTGCAGATAAAGCATCTGCGTCTGTAATCAAGTAATTAGATAAATATGCCAGAATAGCATAGGTATCTACATGTGCACGTGGTTCTTAATTAACTCGTGCTTTATATAGCAGTAAACTGTCGTTGAAATGGTTCACTTCAATTCCATTTCAATTCAATTTTCCCTTGATGAAAACGAGCGAAATTCGTTCGACAATAAAACTAACACAAACAGGTCTGCCAACGGAGATAAAATCGTAAAAGATAACTGAAACATCTGTTCCCAACAGATACGACATTTCCTTCTTAAGTAATAGAGATAATTAATTGGTTAATTAATCTTTCATCGACGGCGTTAATTAAGAAACTGAATGTATTACCATATAGAACACACAAAGAATTTTAATAAGTAGAAAACTGTGTGTGTGTGTACGTCAAAATGGAAGGGCATGGTCTACGGAAGTGAAGACATACATATATGTATCTATAGATATACGTGATACGGACAAAAAATAATTAATTGAATGATGAACTAATTTCCCCCCTCATACTGAGCTTTTCGTTAAGAAATTCAAAAATCTAAAATTCTTTCCTCTCTATTACCTAATTTTCTAAGTTAAATATGGTAAGTAGGTATACGTCGAAAAACAGAAGTATTCACTATGGCGTATCGCAAGGTAGCATATTAGGACCACTATTATTCACATTATATACAATACGATTATGTATTCTTCAAGTACCAACAAAGCAAACAGAACGTAGTCAATATAGAAATGAACAATCACAGTAATGGCTATCTACAACAAGCAAATTAAAGCTTAATAAACAAAAAACAAATGTAATGTTAATAGGACCTAATAAGAATACTTTTTGATGCAATATTTTTAAATTGAATAACTAATTACCCCTATTAGCTAAAAACAATGTGAATTTTTAACTCATTCGATACGACAACGGTCGTATACGTTTGTTGCATAAAATATCACCTTTTACCCTACATTTAATTAACCGCGAGCAAAACAGATCGAGAAACTTCCTATACAATCGACTAAAAACTAGTAGGTACGCGGTTCTTCAATATCCTCAACATGTTAATAGACATCATAAATCAGCGTGTATGATTATCAAAGCGAAGTCGAGAGTTATACCATTGATGGGTCGTTAATTTAATGATGATTTACTTGTTACGTTTTCTTCTTTTTCATTCTTGAAAGGAACTAAAAGTACGTTGTGAACAAGGGCAAAAATGCTGTCAATAACAAGCTCGAATCTTTCTAGTTATCAATACATACATCAGAAGATTTAAATTGCCTTAATGACTATAATGGTACAAAAGTGGGCTACATGTCACTAGAAGAATTTTTATTATACATCAGCACCAGGCATGCCGAAATGGCTGATGAGTATAGTAACTAGGGTTGCCACCTTTTCAGGCTTTACATAAAGTATTTCTCGACTAAAAAGTTAAAAAAAAGTGCTCATCATAAAAGTATTTTATTTTTTGTTTTTAAAAACATATTTTTTGTTACACCTAGCACCCAGTAACAAATTGCTGTTGCTCTTAAATACATTAATAGCCTCTAAACACGGCAAACAAAGATTTAAGTAAACTCAAAGTTCACTTTTAATTAGTTTTAATGNAATGCGACTCGGCGCGCAATCAATTTGCATGCTTTTGTTTTGTTCGACGCACAGAGCGTCTATATATTTTCACGCCACTCGTTTTTGTTTTTCTTCCTCGCTCGAATTACACCTCCTACTCTGGTGTCAACATATACAGTTAATTCCGAGGTGTGAAAATCTGCAGACTAAGAAAAGACGACACTTACTCAATTGAGACCATTTTAGAGCGTTCGGAAAAATCCAGACAGAACAAGGCAAAATCTCTTGGTAAATTGGTCAGTAGTATAGTCTATCGTAACCATCAGACGTTGGTCGCGACTTCGATCCATTTGGATCTCATTAGCACGCTGTAGACAGTAGACAGAACCCTAATAGTAACTGACCACAGGATTCTCATTAGAAGCAGCATCAATACATAAAAGCAATTATTTATTTATTTTGATTAAAATCGGTTTTCATGGTACAATTATACTTTACCTAAATTTTTAGTTCATAATTTCCATATTTGTTAATCAAATGAGTCGAAAACGCAATATTTGCTTGGTTTAATGGCATGCGATAACCAAATGGTTTTGGATATATATACGTGAAAATACAGAAAAGCCTTGGTGTGATGAACTAATTACCATCTTGGCCGAATTAATCATTAACATTTACATTTAGAAACCTATCACTAGCCCACGCCTGACGAACTGAACACAAGTCGCTAGTACATACAATAAAAATAACTTATTCATAAACATAATATTTAGATATCAAAAGCCGGTTAACCTCTTACTGCGGTCCTTCTGTTCTAATACATAGTGACCCCGTTTCTTCAATTTTCACCGTTTCTTACTAATCAACGTGCCTCCGTTTCTGTTAAAAGAAGATCCAAAAAATCCCGTCAGTCAGTCAGTCAGTCAGTCAGTCAGGCAAGTCTCATAATTCATCCGGCAACCGTAATATGTCAGTGACTCCTTGACATTTAGGCATCCGACTAAAAACCATCTATTTACATTGTGTTATTAAACGATCGGTATCTTGATGGCAAAACGACGGGGATTTTTGCAGGTGGTCTCTTGTTTTATTGTAATCGTTTGCGTGGGTTTCCCTTAATGACAGAGATTAACATGGCATAGTGAGATAGCTTTTTACAATCTTGTACGTACATTACGGTCCGCTAACGACAAGCCACTCTCCGCGCCACAGCAATACAACTGCTCTGTACAACGCACAAAACTTACAACACGCATTTTTAATACGAAATCAATTAAAAATTACAAACGAATATAAAAAACACTGTCAAATGACACTGCAAGTACCCACAATATTCAACATAGGGAATCCATCAAAAGCTTGCATTGGATCTATATCTTAGATGATTGCATAAATATAGTTACCACTTCCAAACGCTAAGACTTCCCTAATTCGTAATCCAGTATTCAAGTAGTGTTTAATAGTTTGCATTACAGTAGAACCTCGATAAGATAAAGACCAAGGGAAACGTAAAATAATTTGAGTTATTGAGGTTTTTACTTGCTAAGGGTTTAAGATTAAGCTTTAAAATTATGGATTTCCAGTGACTTAGCAAACTCTTCAGATTTTTTCTTTAGTATAGGTCCACTAACGGTAATGTTTTTACATATTTCTACACTGTCAAAATCATGTAAACAAGCATTTTTCAAAATTAGGAAATTCAGCAATTCTTCGTCTTTTACATAGAAGACTTTCTCCCGATTTAAACCACTTTTCACTGCTTACTGAGGTGCGATGCTCAAATAATTCGCTTAAGTTATAGAGGGTTTTAATCTTTTAATTTTAAGTAATAGAGGTTTTGGACTCCGAGGGTAAGGGAACACAAAATTTTATGAATTTATAGAGGTTATTACGTTATCGAGGTTTGAGTTATCAAGATTCTACTGTATTTATTTCGACAAGTTTCATTACTGTTCACATAAGGAATCCTGAAAATCGTAAGGAAACTTTTCAAAATTTGTTGAGCGACGCCCTGATATTCGCGGAGACAAAATATGCAAAAATTGCTAAAAAGAAAATCAAAAACAATTTTATGATTATTAGCTTCCAATTGGCGACTATTAAAAAAATAAGATAGGAACTTCTAAATGATACTTTTAGCGTAAGGTAAGATGATAATTTGGGCGAAGAATCAATCTCAACACGAATAAGAGATTGATTTTCGTATTTCTTTCAGTGTCCCCGAATGGAAACAACAATTAAGCAATTTTTGCCGATAAAATCCGTCCCGAAGAAAAGCGTGGAACAGCATTGTAAATCGCTTTTACGATTGCAATAAAATAAAACGAATTCCTTATTTGCATTCCCCGAGTAATGATCCACCGAAAATAATCGTTGTCCTTTCTCCGTTTGAGTACCCACCAGATATTATCTGCCACAAACGAGTCGTTGGGGTTAGGTTGAGGAGTAAACGTCAGGCCAGATCAGTGAGATCACAATTCATCAGTGTTGGCCGTGGGTTGCTATGCCGTATTCATTCATAGCGACGGCGGCGTGCGCGACTTGGGTGGTCCAGCCATGGAAGCCGCGACTCGCGACTTGATACCAGCGGCGCACGTCTTTACGGGAAAAACAAATTAACGAACAAATTCCCGGCATACCACCATTCGGAAACTTTTAAGGAACTCCAACGCTCCTGTTCGTACCAATTCCAAAATTTTTATTATCAAACAGTGGCGGCGCATAAATATTGATAATGATGAGGTTTAATCAACACCCACTAATAAAATTGTCGTATGTAAGCAAAATTTATTAAAAAGACGAAGTATCCTTGCACATATCGGTCTGTGGTCATGACTAGGGTTGCCACCCGTACTTTATTATAAAGTATTGCACTCTATTTCGACTGTGCGTACGTTATATTTTACAAGACACATAAAGTACGCAAAAATACTTTATTTAAGGCCTTAAGTAAACATCGTAATTTTGTAAGCGATTATTCGAAATTCAGAGTATTTTTACATCAATAATATTGCACAGAAAAATGGCAAGCCATATTTACCGAACAACCTGATTTCCCAAATCTGTTCAAAGTAGTGTCAATTTTGCTGTCCGTTCCGGCCACTTCAGCATTTACAGAAAGAGTATTCTCTGTTATGAACGCAAAGTGGCGGGACGACAGGAATAAAGCTTCATTAAAACTAATTAAAAATGAACTTTTAGTTTACTTAAATCTTTTTTTGCCATATTTAGAGGCTATTAATGTATTTAAGAGCGACAGAAATTTGTTACTGGCTGCTAGGTGTAACAAAAAATATGTTTTTAAAAACAAAAAATAAAATACTTTATTTTTATGCTGAGTACTTTCTTTCTTTGAACCATTTAGTCGAGAAATACTTTATGTAAAGCCTGAAAAGGTGGCAACCTTAGTCATGACACCACAGGTCACTAAGCAAAAATGTAAACTCGACCGATATATAAGAAGAGCATTTTTGTAAAATTCAAAAAAATTAAAAATTAACTATTTCAAGTATAGTAATCGTGGGAAGTTCAGTTTCCTTATATTGTAAGATTCATGTGCGAGCAATCTTTCACTACATTACAGTCCTTGTAGTTTATTTGACAAGTAAATGACACCTACCTACCTAACTATGAGTTAAACTATAAAACAGCTAAAAGGATAAAATTTTATGTCATCTTTTATTAGCCACTCCATCTTTAAATGTCAATGATTACCGATGGTACCTAATACCAATAGAGCGTTGTTTTTATGAGATACTTTCCTAAATTATTGACAGATAGTTGAGCTCGTGGGAAAACCTCGTGTAATTTGACCTTAGGGTCTATCAAACTGGCGAGAACAAAAAAATAAGAGTGCTGCGTTCCTAAAAAGCTAACAAGAGAATGGTAACGGTTTCTGATCGGCGAAAATCCTGAAAGGATCCCAACATAAAGGACTAACCCAATTACGAAAGAAAACTTCAATTATGCATACTAACAAATTATTGCGACCCTGCTTCATTTTCTCTTAGCATTAGTCCTCCATCATACGTTAAAAATCGTATGTCTCTACTAGTTTTCTAAAATGAATTCCTTTAAAGGGATTCAATTGTCCAGACTTACGATTCCACTTTTCGATAACAGAAATCCAAATGAAATTGATACCTATCGTCATCAAGCTTGAACTCCTTTCGTTAATCCTTCACAAATTCTCACATAGTTTCGCAAGGTAACGTTTAAATACGCAAGGAATATAAAAGCCATTACTAACGGGCGAAGTTTATCATTAATGCAACCGCAAACGATTTTAAGTAAAATTTTAGAGTCAAATGAACCTTTCGAACAATCGCTATTAAGTGGAAAGGAACAATAGGTAAAAGCACCTACATGACTCAACATAATGGAGCATTGTGTAGTGCAGAGGTGGACGAGAGACGGCGGGATCGTCGTAGAAGTGAACTGTTAAACGCAAACTCCATTGTTGCAAAGCAAATTATTTCAACATTATATTATAAAGTGTTAAATATAATGATAAGTGGGCAATGCAAAGGAATTCCGTGTCAAGATGAAATAGACTGATTACCGATAATCCTTTACAGCTTTTTACGCATCCTTAAAATGATTTCACAATCAGTGCGAAGATTAGCTCGGGATAGGAAAAAGTGGAAGTGGATTACCAATAGGGTTGCCACCCGTACTTAATTAATTTTATACATGTAATAGGTTTGACCCATATGAAAATCCCTTAAGGCAGTCTTCATTTTAGTATCACCACTTTTTTTGGTGGGATTTTCATGAGGATTCTACCGGGAAATCTCTATATCAGCATGCGCTCATTAATCACATGAGGCTAGGGTTGCTACCCGTACTTTATTATAAAGTATTGTACTCTATTTCGACTGTGCGTTCGTTATACTTTACAAGACACATAAAGTACGCAAAAATACTTTATGTAAAGCCTGAAAAGGTGGCAACCCTAGTTACCAACCACTCTTAGGACTGACGACTTTATGATGAAAATTGACAGTTAAAATTGTATTGGGATAGGTCGTTCGTCCTAATTTGTATTATTTATTTATTATGTTTCCTTTTCTTCCTTACATCAGTATAGCCAAACTGTTACAATTTCTGAAGTCGGTTGTTGGTATATCAGATTTTGATTACCGATTGATAACTTCTTAGTATGATATTACAGATTTTTAATGTTTATAAAAATTATACAAGGTCGTTTCAATGGTCTCAATTCAACCCTTTTGTTGAAAATCCGCCAACCAAGAATTAAAATTTTATTAGTTTAGTGATTAAACGACCTTTTGAACGGGAAGTTGGTAAGCGTGGTTTTTAATGAAATGCCAGCTACAGGTTTCGTTTAGTACAGATGCAGTGGTTTTGTAGAGTACCTGGATACCCGGTTATCCCGTACGCGGCAGAATAACTATTGAGTGCATCTTTATTAGTTTAGATATTTTCGAATGAATTTTTTGTTCCGAATGTAATAAAGAATTGCATGTAAATAAAAATTGACCTGTGATGAATGTTCTAGTGATTCCAGTCTCATCTCCACTTTATAACGTTAGTTACGTATATGAACTGACTTCATTATCTGCTGCTTCTATTTTGTACACATCACATACATGCGATTCAATCTTCGTTCATTCCCGCGACAGTTTTATAAGTAGATGGAAAGACGGATCGTAAAAAGTACATTTGGTACCCACTGTTATACCATCGGAGAGGCGTATAAAAAGAAAAAGAAATCGCATCGGTCCCGTAAAAATCATGTTTTCCGAACACGAACCGAGACTCTTTTCCATCAACGTTCCTGCATTGGCATTCTTTAAATTTCTCTCTGTCACCGAGCACGGGGAAATCTGACACAAGTCGCAACGACCAGCCAGCATCTCCTTCTTCCGAAAGCGTCGAGCGATTTCCTGCAACAACACGCCGATCGCGCGCCGAAATGAAACAGGAAACAAAAGATGAACAAACGAAACAACACAGGACTTTCGTACATACATACGTACATATTAGTATTATGTAGTAGCTACTGTAGATGTTATAATATTATATGGAGACGTATCTATAAATCCGCGCGAGGTATTTCGTTTTGTATTTGTTGACTGTGGCGAAGAGAGAAGGAAGAGCAACAAAACGTTTGTCAAGCAGGGTACTAAATATGTATTGAGTGCTCTTTTTGAAGTTATATTTGTGGTGATATTATGTGGGCTTAACGTAATTCTATTTTCGATCCCGGTGCCACTTTGATGTGCTATAAATATTGAGCGGTTGTGGGGTCCGAACGAATTTCACTGCTGCAGTGGTTGTGTAACGCATAGGTATGCCTGTGTACGTTTTCGAATAGAATTAAGGTGTTAAGGTATTTAAGCACTTGCCGATTGTGGGTGGTCCCGACAATGTGACGAGATAAGTGCCGCAAACTATCTCCGTCTCTCTCAGTCGCGCACCTTTCGGAAAACATGTACACGAGCACCTTTACACGTTTACACACGCACATTTACATATTTTCTGACAAAGCGCTCTCGATAAATAATCTAATGCGACTCGGCGCGCAATCAATTTGCATGCTTTTGTTTTGTTCGACGCACAGAGCGTCTATATATTTTCACGCCACTCGTTTTTGTTTTTCTTCCTCGCTCGAATTACACCTCCTACTCTGGTGTCAACATATACAGTTAATTCCGAGGTGTGAAAATCTGCAGACTAAGAAAAGACGACACTTACTCAATTGAGACCATTTTAGAGCGTTCGGAAAAATCCAGACAGAACAAGGCAAAATCTCTTGGTAAATTGGTCAGTAGTAATCTATCGTAACCATCAGACGTAGGTGGCGACTTCGATCCATTTGGATCTCATTAGCACGCTGTAGACAGTAGACAGAACACCTGCTCTTTTTACGTTTGCCGTATAATTACAAACGTTATGATGAACGCCACCTGTACAAATTTGCTACTACTAAAACAACTGGTTAAAATCCAGATGGTTATCAATTAATAAGTGTGAATATTATCAACACACGACATCCGACGCTGATGGCCGCCCCATGTTGAGTAGTGGACCAAATGAACTCTCTGGATGTGTGACAGAGGCATTATTGTAATACCCTTTATATTATTTAAATGAATCTCAAGAGAGTTTTGTGTACTGTTTTTAACAGCCACACCGCCCCCTTCTTCGCCCATTTTCTAGAATATAGTCGCGCATTTTGAAGAGACAGGGAGCTACATTTAACCCAGCTAAATGGTGTTTTTATTTCTCAACAAATTTGATCATTTTATTAGAACAAAATGGGAAATTATTATATTCCCTCATTTACAACTTCTTGGTCATCATCATCATAAGGTCGTCAGTCCTAAAACTGGTTGGACACGTACCTCCACTCTTTCCTATCCTGAGCTAAACTTCGCATTTCCTTAAAACTAGAACAGCCTACATCCTTAACTATTTGCGAACAGTAATCTAATCTAGGTCTACCTCTACCCCTCCTAACTCCTGCTTCTATCTCTAATATGTCTCTGACTAGACCTTCATGCCCGAGAAGGTGTCCTACCAACCTATCTCGCCTATTTTTTATTGACTTCCATAGAGTCCTCTGTTCTCCTATTCTTTCCAATACCTCTTCATTTCTAACCTTTTCTACCCACGATATCCTCATCATCCGCCTGTAACACCACATTTCGAACGCTTCTTTTCCGCCACGCCCACTGCCCATGTTTCGCACCCGTACAGCGCTGCGTTCCAAACATACACCTTTAACAACCTTTTTCGAATTTCTAAATTAACCGTTCGCGAGCATAGAACTTCTTGGTAAAATTTTTATAATGTTCTTGACTTTTGTAGCTTTTAATCTGAAAATCCCCAATTTTTTATACGTACCTACAAGGGGCATTCTAATACTGAAGAACAAATTGAGAAATTTTGACAGAATTACTACAACGAAAAAAAAAACACAATTTGCAAGAAATTGAGGAAATCAAATGAGGATCAGGGTCGGATTCAAAGCTGACATTAAAACCAGATTCATTTTTAAAGTACGAAAACTGCACGATAAACCTTTGATCTTTTTAATAACATATCCTGCAGGATAACACTGAAAGTTTATCAGTTAATTTCACGAAAATGGCTTCTAAAAAGGCGTGTATCTATTCTCTATCATCAGTATTGAATAATCTTGCACATTACTACGATAACAAAAACATCAAAAGCTTTCACTAGTGTAAATAAAGAAAAGTGAACAACAATACAAAAATCCGATAGCTACCACCAAAGTAGAAAGAAAAAGTGTTTTCAAAACAGCCCATTCAAACCACCACCACAGCCATAATGTTCACGCGTCAAAACCCCCATTGAATACGAATCCCCTCGATAGTTGCGCACGTTATTACGCGTTTGCCAAAAATCGCCCTTACGAAGTCCCACCACAAAGGCGATACGTCTCATAAATGGGGACACATAATGGATATACCCCATTAAGGTAAGCAAAAGAAGCAAATGCGTTTAACATCACATACATATATAGAAAATACACGTGAACACAGATGTTAATTTGAATAAATTCAGGGACATTATCTTTGCTTTAGATTAGCAGGATATCGTCGATTTCTGGTCACAATAACCGAGAGGAGTCCCTTTGTGACAGACAACTATAATGGGATAAGTAGATGGTTCAGTGGCGTACACATGGATGACTAAAGGGACAAAAAGTCTTACAGGATACACTTTAGTAAACAGTTTCGCCATTGAACAAAATGATTAATTTTTTTTGGGCTTGAAATAGGGCTATAGGTATATGTATGTATGGGTGTGAAATGTGGACGGTGGGCGCTGCGAATAAGAAAAAAGTAAGTAAGCGATTGAGATGTAGTGTTATAAAAGGATAGTAAAAATATTGTAGATAGAAAAAGTAAGTCTTCTAAAAAACTCGTGGTGATTTTTATCAATCAATATCAGAATAATTAATAATATAAGAAACGAAGTAGGGGTCATTTTGATAGAAAATTAGGAAAAGGCAGTTAGGTGGAAAGAATACTTGGAGGACCTATACATAGACTAGGAGCTAGGAGATATATTAGAGAAAGAATATAATGTGAAAGATGAGCTAGATTATCCTATAATGAGAGAAGAGTTCGATGTAGCATTAAAAGAATAAGGTGCCAGGTATAAGTGGGATAATAATCATAAGGTCGTCAGTCCTAAAACTGGTTGGACACGTACCTCCACTCTTTCTTATTCTGCGCTATCCTCTGCTTTATATCCGTACCACCTCGGTCCTGACTTATCTGACTTACTAGATACCTAAAATCGGCATAGCAATCTTTTGCCCCTGTATATCTATCCCTACAGTTGTACCGTCTTTAATGATGTTGATCGCATCTTGCATCATGTATAAATTAAAAAGTAGCGGTGACAATGTTCATCCTTGTCTGATTCCCTTCCTAATATTTGCTTCTCTACTTTGCAGCTCCAACTCTATAACTGCCTGTTACTCTTTGTACAAACCAAGTATCACTCTTCTATATCTGTAACTAATCCCTAGATTTTTAAGTACAGTCGAACCTGGATAAGTGAGAGCTCAAGGGATCGCGATCTGTTTTTCTCTTATAGAGGTTTCTCACTAATCCGAGTTTCTAGCTTACAGAGTTACAGGAGAAATCTGCCTCACTTATAGAGGTATATAAAAATATGGTTCGAGTTTTAGTTTAGACATTATGAGGAAGTACAGGACCTTTTTTCGCAACTGCTTTCATGAACTGACTGTAATAAGATTGATAAAAACAAGTCGGTACGCACATTTGGCTATAATAAAATAATAAAGACTTACTCGGTCATTCGAATAGAACGTAAGTTTTTAGAACTATAGAAAACAACGACAGACGCACATCTGGTCATTCGAATGAAATAAGAGTCTTGAAATTTAAGAACGAATCATAAAATAGCAAAAGTAAACTGTCCCTTATAGAAGTATAGGCAAATAGCAATTTCACTTAAAGAGGTTCACGCATGAAAAATGACTGTCACTTATACAGGTTTTATGTTTCTCATTTATAGATGGCAAATTCTCTCATTAATAGAGTTTTCTCGCTTACCCATTTCTCACTTATCCAGGTTCGACCGTATATTTAACATCTTGTCCCATTTAACACAGTCAAAAGTTTTTTCTAAATCTACGAATAGATGGGATACAGGCGGAAATTCTAAAACATGCAGGACAAGAGGTTAGAGATCGTATGTTTAAGTTAGTTAGTCACATTTAGGAGACGGGAAAAGTCCCAAAGGATTATAAGCGGAACCTGGTAGTAACCAAACCTAAAAAGAGAGGCGCGGATAGGTGCGAGTCATTTAGAACAATTAGCTGAACGTTCCATACTTTAAAAATTTTAACTAGAATTATCCAGAGAAAGATGGAAAAAAGGGAGGAAAAACTATTAGGGGAGATCAATTTGGGTTTAGAAGAAATAGGGATTGTTAAAGGTGTATTTTTTGTTCACAACGTTGAACGGGTGGGAAACATGGACGACGGGCGCGGCGGAAAAGAAAAGGTTAGGGGAAAATGAATCTTATTTGAATATTGGGAAATCTAGATTCTAGATTATCAATTGAACTTGCAATCAAACCTTCTAACTCTACGATAGTGGTGCCTTCAAAAATTCCAAACAAATTAACTTTTTAGGCTTTGAATTTAAATATCACAATGAGACAAATGCTTCTGTTTAATCCTCAACCCTTCTTTCAATTATGTGAGTCCCTGAATCAATCAACCTTCTGCAGACTGCAATATATACTACAAAAACGCAGACTAATCACCAGGTATCTAAAGGCAACTACGGCATATACTTTTATACGATACATAGATAGACAGATAGATATAACATCGCGATGTTATAACAGGTAATGAACACAAAAACAATTGAGCTTTAAATCACCATTTATCCTTAGATAAAGCGATTGGTGAAACTAATTATTTGCTTCCTGAATTGTTACTAACAGTGTAACGGTCACGAATTTCGAATTCTGATGAATGATAAAGACCAATGAAGAAACAACTTTTTACTATATTCTTCTTAACAATTACTAAATAAGTAACTAGCCATTACCTAATTAGATACCGTAGATCATTACAAAACTTATACTAGGTAAAAGGTATTAGTGTCTATTTATGCATGAGAAAAACTTAATCTCTTTTTATTCTATAAGTAGTGATTTTATAAGCAAATGGCATTCCATTCTCATCTGTTCATGCGTCAACTTTACACTACAATGCTTTAAATTATAAATCGATCTTTATAACTCTGAATGGCGTTCAATTGTTCTTGGTAGACAATCATTTGTTCTTATATTTTATGCATGTAATGTAAATATAGTATTTTAAAATAATGCCTTAGTCTAAATCTGAGACTGAAACCTCTGATTTTTTTGTTATTGCCAAAAGTTTATCACCAAAAAAATGAAAATCGACAGTTTAGACAAACCATATTTTCAATGAAATTTGCTGACATTTTACTGAAAGTAAATACAGTGTAAACTCTTTATAATGTCACTCGATTTAACGACAAACTCCTTAAAACGTCGAAATTGCTTGACTTTGGTTGGTTTACATTGTTTTCTATACAATATTACACTCTATATAGCGTCACGCTTACTCTATTTAACAAGCACTTGATGCAGCGAAACTATTAAAAAAATACTTTTTATATAATCAAATTGATCCAGCAGTATCTCAAGATATGAGTAAGATGCGTAACAAAATACAATTAAAATATTGGAGCAGCGAAAAACATCAGACGAAGATAACAAGCTATACGCAATGTATGAATAATAATGTTCGTGTGCAAAATGTGTACTATATTGGTAAATGCATATTATCATGGAATAGTAAAATAATATCTTTTATTTCTCTCCATTTAACGACCACACTTTATAACGCCGAAAAATGTTCAGTTCCTTAAGTGTCGTTATATAGAGTTTACACTGTATCTAGAAATATTTTCCCAAGTCGTATTAGGTATAGCGAGTGTTTAGAAGTCATAATCATTAATTAGGCCAAAAGAAAAATTGCAAGTTATCATAGGTAAACCGGAAAGTACAAGCTACCCGAAACATTCCCACGTAGTTAATAATAATTTTTGATAACTCCGAAGTAACTTCAAAAACTTTTAAGATTGTATGAATATGAATGAGTAATTGAGAAAACCAATGAGAGACACAAATAAAATACTATAATTAGATGCTATCCAATTAAAACATTTTAGTTTCAGACTTGATTAAGTGCCTACATACGTAGAATATCGAAATCAATATATCAGACACGTAACTTCATAATCAATATTCATTGAATCTCAGTAATTAAATATTTTTAAAATTTTAGAAACCTAACTTAGGTCGACTATTATTTTAAAAACTTACTAAAACGGTACTGATGAATCTCTTTTAAAATTTACTGATGTTAAACTAATAATTAATTCCGTCAGTCGCCACGTTAATATAACAGGCAAACCTTCGAGGTACTCTAAATTATTGCTATCGCTTCACTCTTTCAGTGACAGTTTATGACTTCTTATTAATTTACAAAATATTTATATCGTTAACTAATATTAACGTATGCTATTTGATTAAGGAAACGATCTAATACCTAACACGTAGAGAAAAACAGGCCCATTATATATAGGTAGGTACGTCTACCAGAGAAAATTGAAACCTATAGTCAGTTACTCGCAACTGATTGCAATATTATGCTGTCAAACCATAACTCTTGCGATATTTTAATTGACTCTAGATGACAAACACACACGGGTTCCCCTATTACCAATGTATAAACATCATATGTACCTATTTAATAGGTAATAAGTACACGAAGGAGTTTAACTCTTTTTAACTATTACGTATATAGTTTAAAACACAAGCGTTTTAGCCGAACAAATTTATTAATCAATATGCAAATAATTCAATTTATTTTTTTATTTCCTTCTTTATAAGTGCATGTACGTATTAGATGCGTAGATACATTTATTTATCGATCCAGTTAACGTTTACCAATAAATTATAAAGGTGTGCTACTATATAGGTATAGTTTGCATTACCTACACCATAAAATAGGGGAAATAAGACAAACAGTGACGTGGCAGGAGCGTCTGGACCAAGAAAAGAAGTTCAACTACTCGAAGGTGTAAAGAGTAGGGTCGGTAGGGGTATCGCAAAAGCATACGCACCGAAATGCGTGGACAGTGGTGAATTGCGAGCACAAAGGGATGGTTTACTGTGTCTTTCAATATTCCCATGCCGATTTTGGTATGTATAATTGAAGTATCTGGGTATTACTATACATATATTAAAACCGTATTACAAAACCACGCCATAATAGTATCTTATGCGAAAATAGAAAGAGGTACATGTAGGACGTGGATTACGGACAAGAAAATTAGTTATTACCTCCCAGGTCGTTAATTCAACACATGTTACTTGATTAAATTGTTCTCAATGTCTTCAGGCAATGATCCTTAATTTGTTGTTTAATTCCAGTTAATTTATTACAGTCAATGATATATAAACCTTCATTTTAAAATATTCAATGAATTCTTAGTGAAAAACCTTATTTTGGATTAATTAGAAAACATGTTCAGAACGATTTAGATTCCGTTTGGTGCCTCGATTCTACAGTACTTTCGGAGAGATTTCCAAAGTGTTATAGGTAATAACATTGCCCATTTTCTGTTCATTCCCGTTTTCTACAAAAACAACAACAATTCTATGTATGAATTTCGTCAGTATCACCTTCTCCCTTCTGCTTATTTACAATATGCATATATAGGTACGCAATGGGTGCGTTACGACAAAGTCGTTATAAACGTTGGGTTCTTGTTACCTTCTCTCACTTTTTTATATTCCCTAATTGTCCTTTTGCTATTTCCTGTAACATTAATGCCTCATTAGCGTATAATAACACCACAAACGTCCAAACGTTGTCGACTAATTTTCCGTACCTTGCACGAGATCAAACGCCATGTGCCCGTGATTTATCCTCGTTAATTTGCAAACGTATAAATCTCGGGCAAATTAATGTAATTTGCAGCATCTAATTTCGTACTCGGGGTCTTAACACTGATAAATAACCACGTTCACGACGTCCCTCTTGTCGGTATTATTGTTTGAACTTTAAGCATGTGCACAACATAGGTGTAATCGCACACGAAATTTGT
Source organism: Agrilus planipennis (assembly GCF_000699045.2). Lineage (NCBI taxonomy): Eukaryota > Metazoa > Arthropoda > Insecta > Coleoptera > Buprestidae > Agrilus > Agrilus planipennis. Next base: position 601,745 of record NW_020439682.1, read on the forward strand.
TTGAATTCGTTTTATTACGTTAATTTAAACAATAGCCCAACTTTAAATCAATGTTTAAAATGCATATTAGTTACTTTCGGGTTCCGTACGGTAGATTGAAAACAGGAATCCTTACAGGACCACTAATCCCTCACGATATTTTCACGATTTACAAATAGTAATCGAATCTAGACCTTCTTCTCCCTCTCATTACTCCTGCTTCTGCTTCTATTATTTATCTAAGTATTACCCTTTATCTCCTATTTCTTATTACATTCCTTTGTTCTCCTATTTTTCCGATAATTCGTCATTTCTAACATTCTCTTTACACTATCCTCTATATTTTCATCAAGATATTGATAGGTTGGTAGGATACCTTCTCAGGCATGAAAAGCTAAGTTAGAGTCATATCAAAAGCAGAGACAAGACCTAAGAGGAGTAGAGGTAGACGTAGATTAAGATTAGATTACTGTTCACAAGTAGTTAAAGATATGGGTTGTTCTACTTTTAGGGAAATGCGAAGGTTAGCACAGGATAAGAAAGAGTGAAGGTGTATGTCCAACCAGTCTTAGAACTAAGGACCTTATGATGATAATGACCGAAAATCGGCGAAATCTAATTTTTTGTTTCCTAATTTTTATATTAGCTCTAACCCCACTTTCACTACCCCTGCATCAATTAAGAAATTGGTCCTTGCTCAATTATCAAACATAATTTTGTAATTATCTTGCGATTATTTGAAGAATCTTAACTCCTAGGTATATAGGCATGTATTATGGTGCATGCACCATGTGGATCGATGCATACGCATGTATCTATTAAGGCAAATAATAAAAATAAAACTGTTTATAGATAGGTATATAGAAGTCGTAAAAGTGCTACGCGGCGGCCTGAATCATTTCTCCCTGAAATTAATTACCGTAATTACTTAAAGAGTACATCCATCACGAATAATTGATAGTTGTTTGCCGCACAACGTATTACACAAGATACGATCGGTCAACCATAAAAAGCAAAAATGCTATTAAATTAAGAATTATTCCGACTGGACTGACTTGACTGACAATAAAGACAAGTTTTAAAAATGGGAAACAACAAAATAAGCGACCGTATAACCAAATGCGTGCAAACCAATCCAGGTCTAGTGGTATATATATTAGACAAGAATTTTAAAAGACATATCAAGTTTTTATTAGTTTAACATACACCACCGATCACTTCCCAGTTTCATAAATTTGATACATGGATTTTATTATACGCTTGTATTAGTTAATCTCGTTCAAGTGGCTGAGATAAAACGGCTAGTTTATAGCTACGTTTGTGATTATCCAAACGATTTTTGAGGAAAAGGATGTGATAATATACATTGCACATCATAAAAGGTCGTCAGGCCTAAGACTGGTTACTTCCAATCCTGAGCTAATCTTCGCATTTCCCTAAAACTAGAAGAGCCCACATCCTTAACTATTTGCGAACAGTAATCTAATCTAGGCTTCCCGTTTCTCCCTCTAATATGTCTCTGACTAAACATTCATGCCAGAGAAGGTATCCTACTATCCTCTCTCACCTATTTCTTATTGACTTCCATAAAATCCTCTGTTCTCCTATTCTTTCTAACACTTCTTCATTTTTTTACTACTCCTTCCGTCCTGACTTATCTGACTCCCTAGATCCCTAAAATCGGCCACTTCTTCCAAGTCTCCTATCTTTATATTCGCTCTTTCCCTACTTTTTCTTCCCTTGCATACCAGTATGCATTAAAGCTATCTCTAACTCCTTGCTATATGCTAATACTGCTATATCATCTTTAAATATAAGCATACATGCTTAGTATACTAATCTTTTGTTCTATATATCTATCCCTACAATTGTACTGTCTTTAATGATGTTGATCGTGTCTTCGGTGTATTGATTAAAAAGTAGCGATGACAGAGTGCATCCCTGCCTGACTCCCTTCCTACTCCCTAATATTTACTCCTCTACGTTGCAGCCCCAGCTCTATAACTGCCTGTTGCTCTTTATACAAACTAAATATCACTATTTTGTCTTTGTAACTCATGCGTACGTTTTTAAGTATATTTAACATTGTCAAAAGCACATAAGACAAAATTATTAGTATCTACATCCACGAAACCTACCCTTTCTTCTAATAGGCCCCTAATAGTTTTATAAGGAAATCATGTATTTGTTTCTTTCTTAGGGATTTCATGCAGAAACTGTTACTAATTCCATTTATACAAAACGTTCGCATCAATATGTTTCCTCATAGTTTAGCTAAAGATCAACATCGACATTGTGTAATACGAATAAGTTATTGTTAATTTTGCCAGAAATCCTAAGCCTAAATTGTTACAGACCCAAAAAATCGTGTCTTTTAATTACACTCTAAATAAGTAATTGCATTACAGAAATTAACATATATTGTAATACTCAGATTGATATTCTTGCTATAATGATTATTTTATTGACAGATCTATTTACGCACTTCAATCGCACCGTTGGGGTGAATGCACTTACTAAAGAAGATCGTGAATGGTATCGCCGTCAAGACTTCAAGCACATTTATTGATTAATTATCATTATTATTAACCATCAATATTTCATTTTACAAAGTCCTACCTGAACTAGGTCGATCGCTGTATCGTGTGCAATAAACCCATGCCGGCCACAACATTGGCTGTTTTCCTCCAGACTCTCCAGATTCGTTCGAAGGTGATTTGACCGAATTTTCCGCCGCTTTACTGAGATCTACTGGATCGGAGCTTTTAGAAGACTCTTCGAAACTGGTCGAAGAGACGGTCACAGCTGGTCTTTTTGGCTTATTAGCTCTTTTTATGTTGATCGGATCAGTAATCCTTCGTCCAAAGTCAGCTTTGAGGATATTATCGATTGAAAATTTGAGACTAGTCCCGTTCGCATCGTTGTTATTCGGTGTAGTGTTTTTATTAGGATCTGGTTTGAAGAGCGTATGAGACTGATGATGAGCTTCTGAGGGCGGCTTAGGACTTCGACTCAACGTGTCGGACGGGGATGTGGGATTTGAAAAACTCAGCCTGCGATTGTTTGGACTAGCTGGGGAGAACATGCTACCCTTAAACAGAGGGTTGCTGAAACAGGGTTCCATTGGCGACGTCGGATTGGACTTTTCAATGAAAAAATCGCCGTTCCGATAGGAGACGTCATCGGAAACCGATTTAATACTGGCAGGACTTAATCTGTGACTCGCAGGACTAAAGCTGTGGTTACTAGGACTCAATCTTTGGCCGCTCGGACTAAAGCCTAAACTTACAGGACTCTGTCGACTACTACTCGGGCTCAGTCTTTGACTCATGGGACTAGAGGGACTCCGACAACGTGCCCTGCTTTCTAGCGTGCTGTTTGTTATTTGTGAGATAGCATTTAGATGATTTTCGATGTTCTTAAAACTCAAGTTTTCCGATACTGGAGGATTCTCATTGCCGACGGACAAGATTGTGTCGTTGCTACAGCAACTGCTGTTATCGATCAAGGGGGAACTCGGATCTCGGTCATAGTTTGTCGATGTGGCATTCGAATCCATCGAAATTGAGGATTCGGCTGGCTCGATTGAAGGCTTTGAAAAATGGAGCGCTTGGGGCAGCATGTTCGATGTTAAGAGCGCCATTTTCACTAACACTTGATTACACCGTCAGGAGCGAATAGTTATCCTTATCACATGCCGATTTCCAAACACCACAGTTCACAATCATGCTCCCCAAAATCGATAAGCACTTGATGAATGGTAGGCTATCAACTACTGATCACTTTGTCTTTAATCACAAGCCTTTGAGATTACCAAACGAGAAGCGCCACGATCAATCGAATCGTAGATCTTCACCAAAAAGAAAACAACATTTTAAGGACTCGGCAGACGTAACATTTAAGTTCTATTCTCCACGACTTGTCACGCTATTCTGAGCAGGATCCGAAACAGTTGGGCGGGGTTTGATATGGGGGGCGGAAACACGGGGGGCGTGTTCGTCCTTAACAAATCGAGTCGACAGATTTCGAAGTGCGTGGGGATAGTTGACAGTTTTTATGGGTTATTTATAATAGTGAAGAAGTGATAGACAGAGACGTACAGACTATACATCGCATATAATCTAAACATGTTATCCAGTTGAACAGACTATACATCTATTTATTGTCTTACGCAAATTTTTCACAGTGATATCTTGTTTCTTCTTGTTATTCTCTTCTTATTTATCCTCTCAGATATTTATGTTTCTATTTATCTGATATGGTAGATAATATCCAGGAATATTCGATATCCATGCAGTATTATTAAAGGGATTACGTATCTACCAGAGAGAGAGAGGTGGTCGAAGTATAAAATACCTATTGGTCATGCGATCCAATTCTGAACAGAATGAGAGAGAGAAAGCTGACCCATTATCAGTTAACTATGTCCATTAATCGCAAAATCGTCTTCTTGTTACAGATTTAACACATTAGTTATAGACGTAAGCAGCAACACTAGCAGAACATTTCTTAGTCCTGTGTATAGTGTAAGTGCAAGGAATATCTTTATTACGATCGACTTCCTTTTCAGAATTGCCACGCTGCGTTGCGCTACCCCGTTTACATGAACGCCGTCTAGTGGCAATTAGTTTTATCGAAAAATCGGCACAAATTAGCAGTATATATTTCGAAAAGGGAAAACAAAACATAGGCAATAGTGCGATGTATGGTGTGCAAATCGCCCATGCCCGCGTGAGCGAATATATCGACCGTTTCGCCGCGTCGCGCCGCAAGGAGCATCCGTCTGTCCGTCGGTAAGAAGAACACGCGGGAGTGTCGAAGACCCAAGCGTAATTTGCCATCTCTCCCCGTCAGCCAACGAACGACTCATTAAAACGATGCGAAATGAAATTAATTACTTCTGCTATTACTTATACATGAGCAGGTGCAGCTGCGATTTCTAGCACCTTGTTTATGTGGATGCCTTCATTGTCATGCACGAAAAAGATCACTCGAAGAGATACCCAAAGGTGTGGGTACGTGTACCGAGCAGCGTGGCCTGTAGGTTTAGACCATTGGGGAGAACGACACTGATTCGATTGATATTCTGGATTCATCTACCCCGGCCCAAATTTATCTGTGGATTCACACGCTGGGGCAGTAATGCATGTACCTACAGACAATATTTTCAAAAATTCATAAGCATATGGATTTATGGGCGTAAAAGCCGAGCGGCATGGCCTAGAGGTTTAGACCATTCCTTAGCATTCGGGAGGACGCCGGTTCGATTCCGGGTCCGTCTGCCTTCGTCCAAGTTTTTCTGTGGTTTCCTTGGATCACTTAGGCAAGTGCTGAGGCACGATTCCTGAAAGCAGGCTGAAGAGGGCCTTCCGCCCTACCTTCCGGCGTAGTCCGGAGGGACTGCCCGCCCACCAGCATTACTGCTGGTGGGAATGAAACACCCAAGTTTTTTTTTGGGTGTAAAATAAGGAAATGAAAAGGGAACAAGCGGGAAGAATAACGGCAAAAGAATAAGTGAATAAGTGATGTTCCATGAAGCGAAGTAAGAAACAGATGTATCTTAAAAAGCAGATATAATAAAATATAAAATTATTGCGATTCCTCTCCCCAAACCTCAATTTCTACATGCACTATACCGTTATTTTATTTTGTAATTTATTTAATTAACAATAAAATTCTACCCTCGGTTCTTCTCATTCGTTTCTTTTTACCTAATACTGTTAAGGTGATGAATTGGCTCTAACGAGTCGGTTCTTGATCAAAGACAAATAGCAGAGATGTTTTCGTCTAATTAATCGCAATAAAGATCTCCGACTAACGGACATGTGCTCGCAAACAAACCTGGATGTAGCGATTAGAAAGTAAAGCGAACCAATTCTGCTAAAGACATAAATAATTGCACGTTGAAAAGTTAAACATTATACACATAAATATCGCAGAGCTCGCACACATAGAAAAATAGAAATACATATGTGTATATACGTAAATCGACCTCCGTGGATCGTAATATATCTCTGCCTAATTAAAGGAAATAGTAAATGCACTGGAGATGACTAAAGAATATCTCATCAGAGTGCCCTTGTAGGTACCTATAAATATTTACGCAAAAATTAGATTTAAGCCGATAAAAATCATCCAAAAGAAGAAGTATTTTCCATCCAATAATATTTAGCGTGTAAAACATTTAATACGTGATCGGCCAATTTATAAAAATCAAACGAATAACAAATGAGGTCTTTAAAAGTCGTTTAGATTGTTAAACCAGTGCTTAAATGCATCAGTAGATACGTTCTACATTCGTATGTATTTGTTGAGCGTCTGAAGCTATTTCTTCACATAGATTTCGAGCTTCGTCAAAAAAATAAGCAGAGAGAAGATCATTACAGCAAAACAATAAGACAGTTGACAGTATAGTCACTTCCTAAATTAAAACCGACCAAAAATTATATGCCGGAATGCTTAATGCTTTCGAAAATAGCTGCTTTGAAACAACTTATTGTCTACTGTACATTATGAAGTAACCATCAGAAAGCGCTTATCTGAAAAAGAAAATTATTATTTCGTTACCTCCGCTTATGCTGGAACATATGGATCATACCACCGATTTAATATACAGCACTCTGTGGTGCAATGTGGTGGAAGTCGGTCGGTAGTTTCCTTTAGGAATAGTTAAGAATGGGTAGTGATGATAAAAGGCGAAAAAAAGGCAGGAAAACGAACGAAACAGCAAAAAATTGAAAGATTATTTGTATAATATAATTACTGATGCTGTCTATACGATCCAAAGATATAACGGAAAAATTTGGACTTCAAATCTATGAGAGTATTGTATTTTCAAATGAGTACCTACCTATAAAAGCTATTTTCAACATCATTGGATATGCAACATGATAATAACATATGATATAAACTTACAGCTTAAAAATCACTCATCAAATGACATACTTTTTACTTTTCACTGGCGCCAATAAAAAAACAATTTGAGAAGAATTGAAGGGACAAAGAATGAACTTGGGCCGAGCTCAGATTTGGAAGTCCTGTGGGTGAATAGGGATAGGCAACATAGGTGTCTACCGAATTGGGTAGTGCAATAAAAACTCTGCAGCTACATGGACGGAGAATGTAAACATTAGCGATAATCGAACGTTTAAGATAAGCATAAACAACTTAGTACTGCATGTAATGACTACAGAAATTAAATAAGTAGATTACAGGTGGCACTATGTAAATGTACCAACACAAAAGAAATAAAAATTATATAATTATTAGTTACGTAAACATTAATCGATACATGAGCATCATATGGATAATTGTAATTTTATTAAGGCAAATTTCCACATTACCAGTGAGGTATTGCTAAGGCGCATAACCCTTTCATGCGGGTGGTTGTAAGTAAACCAAAAAAGTCAAATAAGTCACCAAAAATTTCGCACCACGCATTTACCGAAAAGAATTCTTGAAATCGCGTAGGCTGTACGACATACGATTATTGTGAAAATTCAAAATTCTGTCCCACATGAATATCAGTTTCAAGCACTCGCTGCAAATGATAAAGATGCAGCAACTGTTCCTTTAAAATTTGCCACACTGTCGCATGAGAGAAGCCAACGTTCTCTGCTATTTCACATATATTACCTACGCACATCGATTACCTACCTTAAACAAGGTTTAAACGTTAGAAACTAAAACATAAAGAATTGTAAAACTTCAACGTCATAAAATTTGAAAAATCCAGTCAATATTAATAAATACATCAGCTATAAAAAAGGGTCTATCTTTCTTATACGAAGATGTCATATACTGAATCTTTAATCTTCATCAAAAGAAATGAGAATTATCAATTTATTTTCTACCGCTAGTGCATTTTTAAAACTAATTTAGTGTAAAATAAATCCGTTAACTGGTAATGGGAAGACTTGATCATGCCAAGGGCATCCACCAGTCTCAAAATATCTACCCTTACCACTTGTAAATTTAACACTTACAATTTAATTCGTCAGTTAAATAAAATCTTTGTTATGGCTCAAAAACCACTACCGCTTACCTATTCGGAAACCAAACACTGAATGTGGAAAAGACGTGGTTTGTTTAAAATTAACCCTTCTATGCAAAAAAGCAAGTGCAATTGTCACAATTCGCATACGGTTCGCCGAACGACAAACTATATCGTCATTGCACTTCACACTCGCATCATTGCGGTGCATTTGGATGCAATAATCATTTAGATAATTAATTAAAATGGTAGACGATCGACGAGGCAACGCAACATACCTACATTGTATAATACCTATAATAACTAGTCGTGTTATGAGAGGCAACGACTCACTTGGCAGGAAAATTATACCAATTCGTTTAACGCTTTATAAATAACTCAAATAAAGGTCTCGTTTCTTTTGAAGATATAAACTCAAAAAAAAAAAAATCCGCACTATCTATATTATTTCAAATCCCAATAATAATTCCGGAATGTGAAAAATCCCTGCCCTTTGTCTTACCTTCATCTCAAATAGAATTTCCAAAACAGAATCACAATCTACCTAAATGAACGAAGCAGCAAGAGTCCAGAGTGGAATATCGTAATCATAAAAAACTTGTCATACATCTAGAGCTCAAGCATAATACGTTCGGAAAAACCTTTTCTATTTTTTACGTCAGGCGCCTTCAAACGTATACGTAAGAGTTTCTGGTTACGATAATCGTTCAAGTTAATCGCCTTGAAGTGGTTGTTCTGTTGGATTATGCAATTTTTAAAGCTGCGACTCTAAAATCAATATTCTCGACCAGGCGTGTAGCTTAATAGACAACAAATCCCTACAAATCGCCGCAAACAGCCACACAAAGGAAATCTCTGTTACTTTACACTACATATCTGTCTAAAGCCCTCTCTTTTATTAATAAATCAGTGGCTCCCGTTGCCACATTGACACATTCGCATCCCACCTCGTGAGCACAATGCGTCCCCGCCTACAGTATCCCCACCATCGTGTTTGCACTTCAACATGTCACACATCCCCACTACGACAATTCATCCCCCCCCCCGCGAGGAGCCGCGTTACGATCGGTCTCCGAGGGAAGAGGGGTGAAGAAACCAATCACGGTAACGAAGTGTGGGGTCCACAGATCTTCATTACTACAGAAGAACGTCAATTTAACAATTCGAAACGGGGAATAAGCGAATGTAATAAGAAAATTGAAACGAATAGCCCCTCTGACAATGAAGTGAAACAATCCCGTAAATTAATCACGAAAGGGTCATCAACGGCTCAGTTGTAAAAACAATTAGCATTTTTTTTATTTCGATCCGCGACGTCTACATGTGTGCAGGAAGAAATCAGGACCCAGATAAATAACTAAAATGTACAGGGTGACGTTTATGATGGGTTACCGACAGACTGCTCCAAATTTCATGGGCCGTCCCGTAATTAATTATCTAAGCAGTCAAGTAAATTTTAGATTCCATAAATGTAATAAGTTCTTTTCGATACCAAGCAATTTTAGTATCGATACTCCTAAACTAAGAAATGTGGAACCGCTTTTCTTGGGTCATTTATTTGTCCCGGCTTAGGTACCCATCACTTACCCATATATATTAGTTCAGGAGTTTAGTTATTAAAAGTAAAAACTAACTTTATATTTCACTTTTCAGTTTCTTCTTTCGTCGATTTAATTTTTTGTTAAATAAAAATGTTTTTATGCTTTCTTCCTATACAACTACCAACTAAATGTATTATCGATACGCACATGGTATCGTGTGTCATCCCTAATTAACTCGTTTACTGAAATGAAAAATGTTTGTGGATTGATAATTTAAATATCTACCAATAATAAACCGATTTCTGATGATGGTTTTTGGTTTGGTCTTAACAGTTTATTGTTAATTTCCAGAGAAAGACTGAAATTTTTTTATTCAACCTCCGTAGTTTCAGAAAATTTAGGGTCCCAATTCGAATTCGAATATTTCCTAACATCCCTACTTTTTAGTACCTACTTATTAATTGAATTGATACAATTTATGAACGAATCATTTGCACGTAACTGAAAATAATGTAAGTATGAAAAACAACCCTTCCAATGTTCCTAATAAATAAGTTAGTTGTAAAATGTAAAATAATTTAAAACGGTGCTTCAAGTAAAAATAAAGTCAATTTGTAGGTAGAGTTGCTTGGACGTGTTTCGACGATTAGGTAATTGAGCGTAAAAAGGAAGGCCAAAAATTTAATTAAACCTGCTCTAAGTGACAAGCGAAAGAAAGAAAAATTAAAAATAAGATCCTAATTGAACATTCTTCTACTTTTAAGACAGACGAAGGAGAAGGGTAGGTTTTAAATTCAACGAGAGGGCAGAAAAAGCTAAATTAATGGTCTGTGAAATTTAAGAGTTCCCTCACGTCTTTCCTCAAATAGCACAAGTAAGAATGAGGAGGAAAGAGAAATGCAGAAGTCTTAATTTTAATTTAAATTAACTTTTTCCTCTTTCTTTCGGAAGGTATTATTTTATTTTGCAACTGAGTAGGTGTAATTATGTATAGGTATCTGTTACCTAGTCTCCTTTAAGAACTAACAAATTGTGCAATAAAATTGGTACTCACCTCAAAAGCTGGTACTTATAATAATAAGCACTTATATCTCCCTAATTCTGATAACATCACTAACTTTATAATAAGTAATTATTCTGCTCGTTTTAAAATTTAACCGTAAATAAATTAAACAAACTTTAAGATCGACGAAAAGGTGCAACATAAAAGATTTTCACTAACTATTTATTGACTTCAACGTTCTTCGTCTGAGAAAACCAACTTTTGGCGAAATACGTTGCAGGTCAATAAATAGTACCAATTCTTTTAAAATGAATTTTCATCAAGATAAGATCGAAACCACTGAATTTTTTAAATTTTGAGGTGTAAACAAATATAATAACTCAGCAGTAACAAGTATGTACATCGTTAAAATTACAAAAATAATTGTTAAGAAACTAAATATAATCCTACAACAGAACATATTTTTAATGAGTTTTTCTGCACCAATTAGAATACAGCTGGCGACATCTCCCCTTTCCCTCTCAAACTACATTTTAAAAATGGTAGTTTAAATTTACGCCATAACCTTAAGATCACATTGTTTACGTTGTGTTAACCAAAAAACGTTGAAAAATAAATCTTTTTGTTAAAACTACTGTTTAATTAAACATTCTTGTACAGTATAGTCAATGTCATTAACTTTAACAAAAATATATATTCAATATAAAATATGGATACGGAAGTAGAAGAAATATTTAAAAATGAAAATGAAAATCCATTAAAATTCGACAATATTTTCTTAACAAAATCATTGTTAAATGCCCTTAAAGACTCTAGCTTTCAAAAGCTATCACCACTTCAGCATACCTCTTTACCATTAGGAATAAGTGGATTTGGTAAAGTTATTAATATTTACTAATGTTATCAGTTTTAATTGTCCGTGTTTATAGATTTAATTATTAAAGATCACCCAGGAAAAGGAAGATTTGTATTATATGCTATACTTGCTTTAGAGTTAATTAAAATAGGTTCAAATCATGCTCAGGTTCTAATCTTAGCTTGTAAAGAAGAAATACGCATGATAAAAGAAGTTATGATTAATTTGGGACAATATTTAGAAGGTAAGAAGTACTTCTTGTTAAGTCAAGTTAGATTTACCTTTCTTATTTTAGGTTTAAAAGTTTCTACATATGATGAAGAAACACAAGATTATGAAAATATTTTCGATTGTCACATAGCAATAGCTAGTACTAATAAAATAAGAAGTTTCATTGACTCAGGAACATTACCAACAGATAATATTAGTTTGATAATTTTGGATAATAGTGATAAACTTATGAATTTTGATTATATACTTTTTGAAGAACTTTTCAAATTACTTCCTAGTAAAAAGCAAATTATTTCACTTGCTTCAGTATATTCAGTGGATTTAGAAGAATTTCTCAAAAAATATATGAATCATCCATTAGAAATAAGTCATGAGATTGAATCTTCTGTACTGTTGGGATTTAGTCACTTTGTTTGTACTATAAATCAACCACAAGATAATGCTGGGTCAATAACAGAAGCAAAAACTATGCAACTGTGCAGTATTTTATCAAAAATTTCATTTACTCGTTGTATCATTTACACTAATAACGAAAGCAGAGGGGTATATATAAGTAAAACCCTTCAAGATAAAGGCTGGAATTCTTTCTATGCTCCCTTCTTTATAAATGATTCTGAGATAACAAAGAAAATTAAAAAATCCAAATGTTTGATTAGCACAACGTGTTTGGATATGAGAAAGTTTCAATGTGATGTTAATTTAATAATTAATTATGATATTCCAATGTGCAGTGCAGCTTATATTGAAAGAATAGGAAAAGTAGTAAATAAAACAAAAGGAATTTATATCAATATGATCTTGCCTGGTGAAGAGTTAGATAGGTTTGAACAAATATTGGGAGATATTGGGGGCCCAGAAATGTCTGTACCAATAATAGATATTAATGATAGTTTTTTTGAAGATATATGGAATGTTGAAACTAATAGTTTGGATCACATCTGTGGAATTACAAATATGGGATCTCAACCGAAAACTGACCAAAAATTAAAAAAACTTGTCTCTGATATTATAAAATATAGACTTGAACAATGTGAAGAAGACAGTGTAGCAAGTAAATTGAAGAATTTAAGTGTTGCCCATAAAAGTCATATTAATATCACAAATGATAATGCAAAATCATTAGAACTAAAGAATTATCTTGAAGAGTTGGCCTCTGGAAAAGACTCTGCTAAACCAAGCAACGAAAACAACAGTACTTCAACCAATGATGATCAAAATAGTAAGAAATTACCTGAATTAAAAACATTACTTGAAATTTTTACATCAGAAATTAACTTTGAAGAAAAACAATTAGATAATAAAGAAGAAATGAAAAATACAAGTATGAACAATTTATTACAAAATTTAGCTTTGGGAAACATGAAACAACAAGATGATGCATTACATATTAGCAACAAAAATGATGATGACATTTTAATACGAAATGTAGCACTTTTGAATGTTGCAAAATTGATTACAAATTCTGATAATCTGCAAGAAGAAAAAATTTCAAAGGATATTACGCAACCACTTAACGGCTACTTAAATTATTTAAAGAAAACCGAAGTATCGTCTATAAGCATAGAATCTGACTCAGAAGTTTCAGTTTCTAATGAGCAAAATTATGCAAACAGTCATAAAAAAGAAGAAGATAATAACTTTCACTTAAAAGATATTTTTAAAATTGGTTACGATTTCCTAATTAAACCAATTTCTTCCCTGAAAACCACTGGTGAATCCAGAAATGGCTTAGAAACGCAACCTTCAAAATGCAAAGAACTCATGTCAGAAGTAGTCGATAATAAACCAGATCAGTTTGACCAATTTAATGATTTAAACTTACAATTAGTAAATGAAAATAAAATTCCTGCTAAAGCAGACAAGAGAAAAACAAGGTCACAGAAAAATAAAAATAGAAACTCAAAAAGAAGTAAATTTTGTGAAGAATACGCTGACAATGAAAATAATGACGTTCAACGAGAATTAACTGCATGTAAAGAAGAAAGCTTAACAATACAGGAGAGTGTGGAAGTCAATGAAGAAATTTATACATTATCAGATACAAGAAATTCCATTAACCAAGTAGCCGAGTCATATTTTGATTATTACAGTAACATTCTGTGGAATGATGGATTAACTTTCGATGATGTTTCTAGTTTTGATAATTGGTTTGCACAATGGCAAGCTCAAGTACATTGTGTAAGAGAATATGTTCAGCAAAGAATATACCTTGATGAAATGAATGCATTACAACAAAATCAATAATTAATTATGTATAATATATATTTTAATAATTAAGCAACTTTGTTTTAATTTTACACTAAACGCAAAAGTAATATAAACCCTTCTTAAAGTTGACTGCCCTTTTTTTTGTGATTTACTACCTGTGTCCCCCCAAATAAGCTTTGAAAGAAATTATACCCATACCTTCAGAAATTTTAGCATGCTAACCCCTTGTTTTGATTTGTACTTAAATATGTTCATACGTGAAGTGGTGATGAGTAAATTTAGCTTAATTAGTAATATAAGTCGAAAATAAATTACCTTGACTGCAAGCACCCGCTGTTCCAGTATATAGAGACAACTTTTATGAAAAACTACTGTTCTTATTCACTTTTGGCTTAGCAATAATTTTTTACAGTAGCACAGTGCATTTTACTTAGTAATTTGTTAAAAAAGATCGCTAAAACACCCCGAAACAAATTTTACACAAAGTTTGACGTCTGCCCGCCGACTATTTTCAAATTCGAACAACCTGCTACACGTTAACACAACCGATAGTTGATAGGAAGTAATTAGAGCCAATTACCAAATATTAAGTAATAAATAACTCGTTATGAAAATTAACTCTAATTTTAATAGCTTATAAAATTTTAAAAACAAATTTAAGTCTTAATTTAATGAAAGTACAAAGTTAATGATTAATGAGTATACATAACCACTACCTGCTTGATTAGGAAGCACGCAAGCGCGAAATGGAATTAACCAAAAGCCAATCAAAAATTGTTTTTAAAGAATAGTTATCAAATTCAAAATACTAACCTCAATTTATAATTAACGTTTACTACTTCAAAGTGATTGTAATTTATTTATTATGGAGGAATGGAATATTATTGAATGTGGATTTAACTTAGCAGATGAAACAATAAACTTTGGAGCTCGAAGTTTTGCAGATGGTGGTAATTTATATGAAGTTTCAACATTAGCCACTCTTAAAAATGAAAGAAATGTATGACTAAAGCGTGTGCATTAATCTGCAATATAAAAATTATTATGCTTCATTTTAAGGACACAAACAATGAACCCAAAATAAATGCCTTGATAAAATCAGGAAAGATATTTTTCTCTGTTAGCAAAAGTATGAGAATTTTTGAGAATCTGTTATGCTCTAATTTATGTTTTAATGGGACTTTTGATGCCACTGTGGACTGTTTTTGTGTCTCTAGTGAAGGAGAATACTTGTTATTATGTCTACAAAACGGGACAATTCACTGTTTTAGTACTAAAAATGAATATCAACTTGTGTACACAGAGTAATTGATTCATTACTTTTATAAAGTACTTACTAATTATTGCTTTTTGTAGAGATCTATCTGAAGATAAAACTAACTTTTCAGTATCATTCTTTTGCAGCTGTTTTGTGGAAGTAAATAATTACCTCAACTTTATTGTTATTTTGAATTGTGGTCGGATTATAAGGTAAACTATATTTCTTATTTTGGTCATTTATATATAAATGTGTAAATATATTTGTCTCATACTTTAATTTTAGATTATCTAGCACAATAACAAATAAAACAGAAGTTGATTCTGTAGAGTTTACGATTACCAATTTGACAAATTTAAACTTTCCAACTAGTGCTACTATATATGCATCATATATGCACCCAACTCTTTTAATAACCAGTGGCTCTCTTATTTATGTTTATAATATAGAAACTGGTTATTTAGATGTTATTAATGATGATTTTGATTACAGCATCAAAAAAATATTTCCTTGTGACACAAGGCAAGTATAAGCATATAAATATAAGAACTATTAGTACCTAATAACTACTAATTCCCAACTCACTACGCTATCTTTTTAGTTTGTTTGTTGCTCTTAATGATGCTGGAGAAATTCTTCAAATTTGTTCAAAATCTCTTTTGATTTCTGTTACCGAATACAAGTTTTTATTTGATGACTTTATTTTTATTGAAGAGAAATTGGATAATTATATTTTTGGTGTCACAAAGCCAGATGAATTGGGGCAGCAGTATGTGCAATTGATTAATTATTCAGGTATATCTAAAACCTCAAGAAGTTGTATTCTTTATCTTAAATTGCTTCCTAATTGGTTTACTTATTTAAAACATTAATTTTAGATGAAAATATATATTTCTCATTAAAACTATTCAATCCTATACACCTTATACATCCTGAGACTATAAACGACGAGTGTATGTACATCTGCAAACTATTGTCTGATAAAAGCATAACTGAATTAAGATTTCAAATTGTTTCCGAAACTTCACCTGAAAAAAGACTTGAAAGACTTTTAAGAAAGCGAAAATTTGATGAAGCTGAAAAATTCGCTATTGAATACAACATCGAATTAAGTCTCGTTAAAAAAGCGAAAGCTCAATTTATTGTAGACAAACGAATTTGTCAGCCGGAAGATGTCAACAATTTGTTGAAGATGTTTGACGACATTGATGACTACCCTTTTAAGCTCCAATGTTGTATCGACGTTCAGTGCTGTTGCAGCCACTTTGAAGATGTTAAAAAGGTCTTAGACTATGGCTGCAAACTCGTTTCGTTATCAAGTCAGGTAATATCAAAGAGATACCCAGGGTATCTGAATATTTTAGGAATTTGAAATTTTCTACCCATATTAAAAATATGAGTAATATGTCTGACAAGGTCAATTTAATATGTGCATCGTTCCTTGGTATCTAAAATTAATAGTTTTATTGCTATTACACTTTCTGGTAAATATATTTTAATTATTTTAGAAGTTAGATTCTGAAGTTGTACATTTGGAAAATACTGTATCAAATCTTATGTATCGATTTGATACATTTATGGAAATAGTTCGTCATGGTTCTGAAGAATATGACATGCAAGACTGGAATAACTTTTCAGCAGTGAATAATCTTTTTGAAGAACTAACAATGCATTTAAAATTGGTATACTTTTTTGAAAATATCCTTGAAGCAGTAGATCAAACTTTTCTTTATGTTTTTATTTCAGAAACACTTTCAAGAGTGCATAATAATATACAATCATCTTGATAGTCTTACATTGTCGATGGTTACCGAAGAACACATTCAAATGATTCTGGATGAACTTAACACGGTATTCAATTAATGCAGAAACTTTTTAACACGAATTCTGTTAAAAATTTGTTTATAGTTGACATCAAATAATTACGTTCCATTTCTGTACACTTTTATCCCCATAACTTTGAGGCATCTTCCTTCAACATTATCATTATTTGTCAAATGGCTTTTAAAAACGACATTTCAAATAGAACGAAACAATTACGACAATTTTCCTACGAATGCAATAGCATTCACGAATAGAATTATAAGTTTGCTAAAAGTTGATGGCATACAAAACACGAACTTTCAACGACAATGTTTTTTAAATCACAAGGCAATAGATAGTCTTTCGAATTTGGTACATGCTCTGGAGCAATTAAAAACTTTACGAAATACATATAACATAACAATTCCACTGGCAGAATATTTAGAGGTACTATCATTTACTTTTTATTTATTTTTTATAATGAAATGTCTCCTTAGGGCCCAGAAAACCTTATTCACAGTTTACTAAATATTATTTCACCAGACGATGATTATAAATGTCTTTTAGAAGATTTTTTGGGCAAATATATGATTGAACATGGACTTAATCCTGACGAAGTTTTCATGAATAAAATAAAGGTGACTAATTTTTACAAAGTCTACGTAATGTTTAGCAAATAATTAATCATTTCTAGGATCTGTTGAATTATGAACAACATTACTGGATAAAAGTAATTCCATTGCTACTGAATTGTATAAATTCGGTGGAGTTAAAGGTAATGTCTGTTTTGGAAATACTGAAAGTAGCAGAAATTCCTTGGTCCGACAGAATTCACGAAATTACTAGAATGTCTTTGAGTTATTCTCATCCTCTCGTAAGCGAAATTGTACAGGCAATTGAACACGAACCTAGATTAATTGTTCTCAAGGAAAAAGTGTATGGACTGGACAAAGTTCCCTTGAACGATATATACGACGTAAGTAAAGTAATAACAATAGTGAATTACATTAGTTTTTTTTTACGTTAATTTCCAGTTAAAATTTGCTGTTCAAAGAATGATTTATTGTAACACCACGTCTCTCCTTAAAGATGTGTTTAAATTGTGTAAAAATGATGAAGAAAAGCATTTTGTCAATTACCTTCTTATATATCATTATGCCGGACAAGGGTGAGTATACAAGAAAATCACAATATTCCATTTGAAATACATTAAAATTATTTATTAGGGATCACGAAACTGCTTTGAAAATACTGGACAATAACACAGAAAAGGAAATTTTAAGATGCTGTAAAAAGATGACTGCATTATTTCAGTCCCTTTCCCAAAGCAACGTAATCAAATAAAAAATCTCGCACTTACAAGTTAAAATTAAAAAATTTAAAATTGTAGATATTTCCACAAGAAATAGAAAGCAACTACNTTTAAAACGTTATCCAATCGTTTTATTTTTTTTTTAAGATTCGCAACAAAAGATATGTACATAAATAACAAACACCCTTTATACAAATTACCTATTTACAGTTATAATGAACACTCACTTCCAAAAAATTTAAAGCCAATTTTTTTCACTAATTGCACCCAACTTTCTTGGTAACATTTTTTAAGAGCCAATGATACATAATTGTAATTAAAATTATGTTAAAAATGTTTCGCCAATTTATCACCTATTTTAAATTTAAGAAAAAAATACGTCATTAATACTACATTTAACATGCACCAATAAAATATTATTTTATGGTAACAAAAAATAGAATGCAACAGCCAATAATCAGACATACGATTTTCGCTATCTAGAGTGAACGTGTTCAGAATGTTCGTGAAGATATTCTTCAGGATGTTCTGCTATATAAAAAACATAAATAAGGGGGGCCACGACAATAAGAATCACAAAAATGATTATTAATGCTTTTAAAGAAATGTCTCCATCAACTCCACTGCATGAAAACCCATTATAAATGGGATCAACTAAGTCACTCTTTTTTGGCAACAAAATAACTTCTTCATTTAAAACAGAAACATTTTCACTAACAGAATCAGTTACTTTTTCAGTTGATTTAATATTACTATTAACGATTTGATGGATAAAAATAAAAAGGAAAAAATATTAAACGAACTTATCACAAATTTAGTGATGAATATTAGGAACGACTGCACAAAGTTTATAGAAAAATGCAATGATATTGCCGTGTGTATGAACCTACCTTACAGTGAAGTAGTTTTAAAATTTTGTCAACAAGTAGGAATATTCGAATATATTCTTGAGACTGCCAATGATTTTTATCAGTTTGAAACAAACCCAAAATGTCTTTATTTAATGGCAATTTTGTTATTTAAAAGTGCAAGTTCTAATGACAACAACGCCACAATTCTTCACGAAACTCTTCTTCTGGATGAAACGGTTCTCGTTGAAGATAATAATACATCCCATAAAAAATTTATGGAAGCATTAGAACTATCAGAAAGATTACTGGGAAAAGCAATTTTAAATTCGGAACCACAGGACTTGGAATATTACGCAGATATGTTGAATTATTTTCAAATGACCTTTTATTTTGTACGTTTTCTTGAGACAAAACCAAAATCGATGTTTAAACATTTATTTTGGGGAAATAACGCGCGGGGGAATACCGCATCTGCTCGGTGGTTTGTTGGATATTATTCCAAATTTTTGGGTAAGTAATATAAAGAATAAATAGCCTTTCAAATATTTTAAAACAAATACATAAACTTCAGAGGTAATTCATCCATACTGATTACGGTCTTTAAATATTTCATCATTTGTCATTATTTTATAATTTTTTAGGAGCTTTTACAACGCCAAGACTAACAAATTTTTCGAGTATTACTTATCATACAATTTCTTTGACTGAGGTAAGGTTGAATTAAAAATATTAATTTAACAGAATAATTAATTTATAAATGACAATCTTAATAAATTCAACGTAAAGTTAGTTGCAGACGTTATAAATTTGTGGATTGTTTACGCATATATACTTATTAACTTTTTTAATGATTCATTTACAATTTTTAGAATAGATTTCTTGAAGAAGTTCGAGGTCTTCCCATGATTTTACAAAAACTCCACACAGAGGGACATTATTTAATGGCCTATAAATTGGTTACCTTTTTTAACAAATTAATCACCAATCATTTTCCAAACATTAATTTAGATTTTTCAAATAACGTTAATGAACTTGCTATACATTACACAACAATTCTGCTCCAAAAAGTGTTTTCTGCCCAAAATATCGACACAGAACTTGCTTACACTTTATTACTGACTTATGACGTAAAATATGCTTCAAAATTGATAATAAAAGCTTTTGCTTTGTACAAACGTGACATCAAAAAGTTTGAAGTTATAGCCAAATTGGGCCTCAGATTACAGAATTATTACAAAATCACTAATAGCCATTTATGCCAGAAAATTGTATTGTTAATAAAATGGTACAACAAAATCGACAATTGTCCTATTGCCTATGATGATTTTTTCCAAACTGAACCGGCCAGTTTAGCAAGACAGTTAATAAAATTAAATCTCTTCAACTTAAGCATGCTGATCGAATTCTGTTCCGATTTTAATCTGGATCAACAGCATTATCTTACAAAATATTTAAGAGGAATTTTCCTCCACTGGAAGCCGAATTACGAAATAAAAGTAGATTTGTGTGGAAACAAGGATCTTGTTATGAAAAGTACAGATGATGAATTGTTTAAACTTTCTACTGTAGTTATCAACAGTATTTCTGACAAGGAATGTGTTTATAGTGAAATTCAAAAACTATGGATTTCGGTAAGTCCTTCGCATTTTAATTTTTGCTTAACTTCTTGTATAAAAAACAATAATTTTTATTTAGGTAAATTTCTATCATTATGAAGTCTTTATATGCATATTAAAACTTTTATCTGGGCAAAAAGCGAAAGAACACTTGACCAGTAAGCGGATGCTTTCGTTTCTAAAAAATTATCGACGTATTAGTAAACCGAGTCAAATGGAAACAGAGGAATGGTATACGTGCTTCCCCGATTCTCAGAATATAGATCCATTGTCAGAGTGGCGATTACCTTTTACGCCAACTTTATTCACGAAAGACGTTTGGAACATTATAAGGCCAGAAATTAATTTAAAAACATACAACATATGGTTCAAAGTTGCTGCGATACTGAAGAATTTAAACGAAGATGACATCTGTTCGTATGTGGTCAAGGAAGAGGTAACATGTAGAAAAAAAAGTTAGAAATACAACTCTTTTTATCTTTTTATAGATGAAAAATTTTAAATAATGTATGTATACTGCTAGGATAATAAAACGTGTCTCTTACATTCACAAAAAAAAATCAACTGAATGGGCATGAATTCATACTATTTTTTACAGGTTTCAAAGATTGCAAAAGATTCACAAACATCTAAACACAAAAACGAATGGAATATAATATTACAATATCAAGATTTGTTTGAAGAAATTGACAAATGCGTTCAAAACATAGCAGACATTGAGAAGGCTACTTCTGCAATGTATCACGTTTTCATGCATACACCTCCGGGTAAATTTAATACGAATATTCACACAATACATTTTTAATAACAAGTAAAAATTGAATCTATAGGAGCAGATCAAGTAAACGCAATTCGATTATGTTATAAATATGCATTGAAATATAAAGAAAAATATAGTGAAACGCCAGGTTTAAGGGAAGCATTTACAAAAGTTGAAAAGAAGTACTACAGCTTTTCCACAATTAATATTCTGTACATTAACAAATTGGCAGATAAAAAGTATTTAGAATTTGCAACTCAACCACCAGAAAAATTGATAGAAACTCTTTATGCTGACGAACGCATTTTAAAGAAAGCTGATTGTATGATCTTGCTTTGTCCAGGTAATATAGAAAAAAAGATTAAAGTAATGACAAAATAAAGAAGAAAATTTTTCAAACTAATGGTAATAATTTTAAATTTAAAAAGTCGACCGATAAAACTAAAATAGGTATCTTGTTAATATCATGTAATTTGATTAATTGAAATTACTACTTCTGCTTGTTCCTTTTCTAAAGTACTTTTAAAAATGAATTTATGATTTGTCGTTGACAATATTGTTAATATGTAGCCATAAATAAAACTGTTGATGAGATCGCTGAATTACACAATTTGGATATGGAAAAGATACGATTCGAACTATTAAATTGCTGGTTGTCAGATGCCACGTTACCAAATGTAAATCTGGAAGTAAGTGTTAATTTCGATGCTTATTTTCAAGGAGAAAATTTTTTGGATGCAGACATAAACGATAAAAATCTTAAAAGGTGCGGTTTACATTCATTTTAAGTTGCATATGATTTTACGTTGACATATTTATTAATTTTCAGGGCTTCGTACATGTGTACCAGTGGTGATCGTCAATTCTGGCAAAGAAAATTGTTAAAAATAGGAATGAATAACGACCTGAAACACACCAGTTACAAAGCAAGGGCTCTTAAATGTTTATGTACAATATCAGATGCAAAAGTACTAGAAGAGCTTACCAACAGTACATACGAAATGTTTAGGTAATAATTTTTTTGGCCCACTTTAATGTAATAATCAAATTGAAATAATTCAATAACTTTTACAGAAACTACGTTGATAAACTATTTTTAATAAGTGATTTAGAATATCTAGGTTTTCCTCTAGACATCGAAACCCTAGACAAATGTAATAAACGCGATTTACTTAAAGGGCTCGCACAAGACAGAAATAATCCAGCTAGTGTTAAACTTATGGCTTCAATTTGTTCAACATACACAATTTACGAGATAAAGTTTTGGGAAATAATTATAAATGCTATGATTAAAATGAAAATGGTAAATTAATGAATTTGTTTACACTCAAATTTTTAAAAACATTATCATTCTTTAAGCTTAAAGAACTTAAGGAGTATGTCAACTTTCTGAAACGAGGGGATGTTTGTCAACATAAAAAATTCTATAAGAATGCCTGGCAAAGTATAATAGATTTTTCCTTTAATTTTATGTCCGATACCAGTGATGAAGAATTAACTCAAAAGTGTATTGAAAATTTACATCTGGTTCAGGTTAATTCATTTTATTTATATAAATTTTCCGATTCAATTTTGTTAACTTGGTCTCTATATTTTCAGTCTTGTCCTGTTCTTTTCTCTCTGGACTTTGAAAATGCAATGGAGAAGTGTATAAAAATAAAAAGATTCACTTTTGCTGCAGTTCTTTTACAATATTTGCCCGAAAATAAACAGAAAATTCACACAAACGTAAGTAGCAATCAGTAAATTGATTAAGTGTTATCTTTAAAATTTTTTAAACTTTTAGAGGCTTTTAAAATTGAATTCCCACCTAAACACAGATATTGACAAATTGGATGAATACGGCTTTTGGGGAGTTTCATATGTATGTACTTTTCATAAAAGATTTTAAGATGTTTTGTAACTGTATTATTTCAGGTTAAAAGATTACTGAATGAACAAATATTACTGTGAAGTCATAATAAAATAAAGCAGTTAAAAACAATCCATGATGCAGTAATTAGGAACTGATTTGTTTTATGTTTGTTTGTTACAGAATAGACATGTTTATATGTAAAAGACAAATTTTTTGCTTAATATAATGATTTTTATTGATAACAAAAGTTTTTCATTGAAACATAGCCCATTTCTTCTCAATTAACTTATATGTTGAACTAAATAAGTACTACTAAAATAAATTTCTGTAAGTAAATGGTCTTACCTTAAAAATAATAAAATCTTTGAACTAAGTTTATTATGGTTCCATGTATACTTTAACTATATACTCGCATAATCATAGGGTCCCCTTATCAATCAATCTATTATGTCAAGTTCCAGCTTTAGTTCTGCATTTCCAAAGTAATCATTTTTGGGTACTCTTTTCAGAAACTTCACATATTTCTCTGGCAAATTACATTCTTCAGCACCTTTTAGTATTGTTGTTATATAAATTCCAGAAGGAAATCTTTCAAAGGGTAGATGTTCTATGTATTCTACATAGTCAGGAATAATGGTTTGCATGTAAACACGACATTCCAGGAAAGACTCATTTAAAAGTTGAACTTGTACATGCAAAGGTTTATAAATATTGACATGAACACCTTCTTGTCTATCCAAGTGAGGCATATCATTATTACTTATTTCCCATATTGCACCCCACACATAATGCTCCTTATGAGGCACGATCGTTGCTGAAGCACCCTTCCAGCGAGTGGAGTAAGTAATAAAGTCTAAACGATGATCAGCAAGTTTTCCTATGCCTACTCTTCTTGCACTTGGATTATTTATACGAATTCTCTTAGAAAGTAGATTACTCCCATATGCAAAATAAAAAAATGTATTGGACATAATGTAGTAATGAGTATAATTAATTACTTGCCCTTAAATAAACAATAATATAACAAATAAGATAACACAAAAAAAACAAACAAAATAACCTACAATCACCTTCTATACATTTAAATTGGTGGTTACAGTTACGAGCGCAATTTCAAAAAATTAAACGTCAAACTTTTGCTGTGGTTTTATTCATTCTATACCATCATAGATAATAGATCTACAAAGGGTATGCATGTTCTATGCTTCTGTATAGTACTAACTAACCTCATTATTTGTAGAAAAGTAAGAGAACAGAGGAAATTAAATTATATCAGTAATATAATACATTTTAATTAAAATAGTGAATGTAGCTTAAAATTTATTATTTGTACTGAAGACAATGTAAACATGCCCTTAAATAGTGTACTTGATTTCCCCACTTGGTGTCTAATCCCTAAAAGAGAAACTAAAATAGATTCATTCTTACTTCAACATCCTCAATACGATGGCAGTGGCGTGATAATTGTAGTGGTAGATTCTGGCGTTGATCCAGGAGCCGCAGGACTCCAGAAAACCCCCAAAGGTGACCCAAAAATTTTAAGAAGATTGGACTGCACCGGCTGTGGAGATATTCTTTTATCAAAGCCTTTGGAACCAATAAATGGTTACATAAATGGCGCAACTGGAAGAAAATTGAAAATTCCAGAGAAATGGATAAATCCTACTGGATACTATAGGGTTGGAAGTAAAAATGTGTACGATCTCTATTCTAAAGAAACAAGACAAAAAGTTCAGCAGAAATATAAAGAAGATTGGTTAAGACAGCACACATCTCATTTTAATGAAGCAAATAGAAACCTGGCTGACTTTGAAGAAAAAAATACAAATATTATAGAGTTAAATAATGAAGCAAAATTCACCAAAGAAGACATAGAAGCAAAGGTAGAAGTTTTAACAAATATTGAGAAGAAGTTTTCTGATATTGGTCCAACATATGACTGTGTAGTTTTCCATGATGGTTCAAAGTGGAATGCATGTGTGGATATAACTGAACAGGGAAATTTAGAGCTATGTAAAGTTTTAGGAGAATATGATGTAACTCATGAATTTATATTTTTAACTGAGCTTGATCACTTCAATTATTCTATTAATGTGCATAATGATGGAAAGGTTTTGGAATTTGTTGGAATTTCATCACCACATGGAACCAATGTAGCATCTACAGCAGCAGGATACTTTGAAGAAGGTTCAGACAAAAATGGAATTGCTCCTGGAGCACAAATAGTTTCTTTAACTGTATGTGACAATCGTTTGAACTCTGCAGTGACTGGATCAGCCCTTGTCCAAGCAATAATTGCAATTGTCGAATTATCTAAAAATAAACCAGTAATTATTCACGGGAGTTCTGGATTACAATATGCCCAAATGTCTTTGAGCACACATATTGGAGAGCTTATAAATGAAATAATCGACAAATATCGTTGCATTTGGATAGCTGACGTTGGTCACTATGGCCCTGCTCTTAGCACAGTGACATCACCTCCCAGTATTGGTCAAGATACTATAATTGGAGTTGGCTCTTTTGTATCTCCAGAAATGATGTCTGCAGTCCATTCCCTTCGACAAAAATTATCGGGAACGATTTATACATGGTCATCAAGAGGTCCATCGATTGACGGTAGTTTTGGAGTAAACATCTGTGCCCCAGGAGATGCAATATTCTCACATCCTTCAACTTCCCATTGCAATTCTAAATTAAAAGAATGCGTCTCTGTAGCATCAGCTTATGTAACTGGTGCTATAGCATTGCTTTTGTCAGGACTTCTTAGAGAACAAAAGTACTTTACTCCTTATATTATAAAAAGAGCTTTGGAAAATGGAACTACAGCGCTGGAAGATACTGAAACTTTTGCGCAGGGACATGGTCTATTAAACATTGAAAACTCTTTTGAAATTCTTACCAACTCAGACTCATCACCTGAGCTTGGCNAATTTATTATTTGTACTGAAGACAATGTAAACATGCCCTTAAATAGTGTACTTGATTTCCCCACTTGGTGTCTAATCCCTAAAAGAGAAACTAAAATAGATTCATTCTTACTTCAACATCCTCAATACGATGGCAGTGGCGTGATAATTGTAGTGGTAGATTCTGGCGTTGATCCAGGAGCCGCAGGACTCCAGAAAACCCCCAAAGGTGACCCAAAAATTTTAAGAAGATTGGACTGCACCGGCTGTGGAGATATTCTTTTATCAAAGCCTTTGGAACCAATAAATGGTTACATAAATGGCGCAACTGGAAGAAAATTGAAAATTCCAGAGAAATGGATAAATCCTACTGGATACTATAGGGTTGGAAGTAAAAATGTGTACGATCTCTATTCTAAAGAAACAAGACAAAAAGTTCAGCAGAAATATAAAGAAGATTGGTTAAGACAGCACACATCTCATTTTAATGAAGCAAATAGAAACCTGGTTGACTTTGAAGAAAAAAATACAAATATTATAGAGTTAAATAATGAAGCAAAATTCACCAAGGAAGACATAGAAGCAAAGGTAGAAGTTTTAACAAATATTGAGAAGAAGTTTTCTGATATTGGTCCAACATATGACTGTGTAGTTTTCCATGATGGTTCAAAGTGGAATGCATGTGTGGATATAACTGAACAGGGAAATTTAGAGCTATGTAAAGTTTTAGGAGAATATGATGTAACTCATGAATTTATATTTTTAACTGAGCTTGATCACTTCAATTATTCTATTAATGTGCATAATGATGGAAAGGTTTTGGAATTTGTTGGAATTTCATCACCACATGGAACCAATGTAGCATCTACAGCAGCAGGATACTTTGAAGAAGGTTCAGACAAAAATGGAATTGCTCCTGGAGCACAAATAGTTTCTTTAACTGTATGTGACAATCGTTTGAACTCTGCAGTGACTGGATCAGCCCTTGTCCAAGCAATAATTGCAATTGTCGAATTATCTAAAAATAAACCAGTAATTATTCACGGGAGTTCTGGATTACAATATGCCCAAATGTCTTTGAGCACACATATTGGAGAGCTTATAAATGAAATAATCGACAAATATCGTTGCATTTGGATAGCTGACGTTGGTCACTATGGCCCTGCTCTTAGCACAGTGACATCACCTCCCAGTATTGGTCAAGATACTATAATTGGAGTTGGCTCTTTTGTATCTCCAGAAATGATGTCTGCAGTCCATTCCCTTCGACAAAAATTATCGGGAACGATTTATACATGGTCATCAAGAGGTCCATCGATTGACGGTAGTTTTGGAGTAAACATCTGTGCCCCAGGAGATGCAATATTCTCACATCCTTCAACTTCCCATTGCAATTCTAAATTAAAAGAATGCGTCTCTGTAGCATCAGCTTATGTAACTGGTGCTATAGCATTGCTTTTGTCAGGACTTCTTAGAGAACAAAAGTACTTTACTCCTTATATTATAAAAAGAGCTTTGGAAAATGGAACTACAGCGCTGGAAGATACTGAAACTTTTGCGCAGGGACATGGTCTATTAAACATTGAAAACTCTTTTGAAATTCTTACCAACTCAGACTCATCACCTGAGCTTAGCGTTCGATTTGATATTAGTTGTGGACCGAATAATATTAAAGGAATTTACATGTTTTGTACAGATGCCCAGCCATGTCAAGAATGGTTAATAAATATTGAACCGAAATTTACCGAGGACACAGCTCCTGTCGAGAAAATCGATTTCAATTTGAAATTAGTTTTAGAATGTGCAGCACCTTTCATTGAGTATCCAAGATACTTGAGTATTGCAAATATGGCGAGAGCAATTTTTGTAAAAGTTGACGCAAAAAATTTAAAGTCTGGTGCTCATACAACTAATATACAAGCCTACAACGCATTGAATAATTCTAGGGGACCAGTTTTTAGAATTCCAGTAACTGTTATAAAGGCTAAAGAAATTGATACAAACAATTACACTTATACGAGTAAAAGAAAAATATTCGCACCAAACACAATCAAGCGTTACTTCTTCAAAGTGCCTGAGAACGCTACTTGGGCCGTTTTCAATATGAACTGCTTTGAATGTACCGATGTAGGTCACTTCACATTACATTGCATGCAAATTTTACCAATAAAGCATTACAAAACAATAGAAACAAAATTTGATCTGACTGTTTCAAGCAATACAGATAATTTAAAGAGTTTTAAAGTAGAAGGTGGAATTATTTTGGAAGTAACATTGGCTAAAAATTGGAATAGTATTGGCGATATGAGTGTACAATACTCGATTTCTTTCTATGGCATTAAACCCAGCAAATCGTCTATAACGATGCTTGCAGTGGAAGGAATACAGAGAGTTGATGTTACAACACTTAGAGGAGAAGAAATTCTTCCTGCTATCACATTAAACAATTCAATTCGAATTCTCGAATCTACTGAATCAAAAATTAAACCCTTGAGTGTCAGGGACATTATACCACCAGGAAGACAAATTTATGAACTGGTTCACAGTTACAATTTTAGTTTGGTAAAACCAGCTGAAGTTACATTAGAAAATCCATATCTAAGAGATATTTTATATCAGACCGAATATGAATCTCATATGTGGATGATATTCAATAGTAACAAACAACTTTTGGGCTGTGGAGACGCAAACTCTACTGACTGTTTCATTAAATTAGGCAAAGGAATTTATACAGTTAAATCACAAATACGACACGATAAAAAGGAAAATTTGGATAAATTGGTTACTTTACCGATGTTATTAAAAATGAAACTGATTAATCCGATCACTATGGATGTTCACCCCACATACATTTGTGCGTTGTTAGGTGAGAAAAAGACTGATAGATTTCAGCGATCCAATTCTCCATTTGCAGTGCCGTTATTCATAAGTCCCCTTATATCTGAAAAATATAACGTTAAAACTAACAATACCGCCAATTATTTGTCTGGAACTGTTACATTCGCCAAAGATGATCTGGGCAAAGTCGACACTTATTCGATAAGGTACATGCTACACCGAAACGACAACAACAAAAAAAATACAGAAAGTAAAGCAAACAATAAAACGAAATTGGACGAATATAAGGAAGCACTTAAAGATTTAAAAAATAATTGGATGAAAAAAATGAACGAAGCCGATGAAATAAAGACGTTGTATGAAGAAATAGAACAAGGATTTCCAAACGACCTACAGGTTCACATAAATATGCTGAGATTTTTACAACCTATTGATCCTAAGGTACAACTGCCTACTTTCAAGGAAGATGAAATTAACAAATATAAAATAGATGACCTACAGACTAAGGTTTTGCCTCTATGCGAAAAAATTTTACGAAATCTAGACCAAGATGAAATTTTATGCCACTATGCTAGCAAATTAGACATAAAAGACAATGTAAAACTACAAGAATTAATGAAATTGAAGAAGAATGCCCTTATTGAGTCGTTATGTCATAAAGGCATTGCTTTAAGCCGTTTATATCAATATTCACAAAATAACGTAGATGCACTGTTAGACTGTAAGCCCACAAAAGATGATATTTCAGAAACTTGGGAGACATTGTGTAAATTTGTAGACCCAAAAGAGAAAAACGTTGATGCATCCGTTTTATTATTTGCTGCATGGCATGCAGCAATAAATAAACATTACGGTCGTTTGCTAAAGTTCCTTTTAAATTATCAAGAAGAGAAATGCAGTCGCGAAATTGACGAAAAGTGTATAGAAGTCTGTAAACTATTAGAGTGGCATCATATATCAAATCACATACAAAGAATAATGCCTTCAAAATATCCTAAAGAGTATAAACCTTTCTAATGCAAGTGCACCTGTGTCTTTATTCTAATATTATAATAAATCGTTGGCTTATAAAGGTGTTGATTTTAAAATTTATTGTCTATTTTTTGANATTATAAATGGGATCAACTAAGTCACTCTTTTTTGGCAACAAAATAACTTCTTCATTTAAAACAGAAACATTTTCACTAACAGAATCAGTTACTTTTTCAGTTGATTTAATATTACTATTAAAAATTAATTGTTTCACCTCCTCTTCAACATTTTGCTTAGAAGTATCTGATGAATTAAAGAATTTTACAGCAAGTTTATCCTGCAAAGTAGCAATATCTACAGTACTAGCCATACCATTTAATTCCTTTGGAGAGTTACTACCACTAGTGTGAACTCCAGCCAAAGCCATGGAAATAGGTTTAATGGGAACTTTAATGACAGACCTCGCGAATATTTCATTTTCTTTATGAATATTGTTAATTCTTTTAAGTTCTGCTATCTAAAATTATAATAAACTGATGTTTATAATACACATACCTCAAAATTAACTGACAACTAAATAAAAAGAACCATTTTTAAAAGGACTTTCATAATTCTTTTAATCACTTACAGAACAATGGTATCTAATGGAAATTGCTTGTAAAGTGTCCCCTTCATCAACAGGTTTTTCAATAGTTGGCACCTCACGAAATGGCTTTTTAGATACTGGCAATTCCACTTCTTCTCCACTATCATCGCTATACTTTCCAGATAATTGAGTATATTTGCATTTATCTCTCGTTTTTAGCCTACAATAGGGTTTTATTAACTTTTGGTCACATAATTCAAATCTAACCTTACCTCTGCCTTTGTTTCATTGTCAACATACTTAGTCACTATAAAATGTAGATTACAACTTAGCAAATATAAATTTAAATGTATAAGAATTTACATTACTAAAACTGTTCGTATATTCATATTTAATTTAAATAAATTAAAAAAACTAACACAAACATACGTAAACAACGTCAAAAACACATCACCACTGTCAAATGCTGTTGCTCTTATTCTTAGAATTAGTTCTTATTACCATCCATATTTCTTTAGTTCATTTGTCAACATCAGCAGATAAATAAAATAAGAAGAAGAGTTCAAAAGTATTCCAAATAAACAGAAACATAAGTTTGAAGAAAATTAATGTAAAATAAAATACTTAAAAAATTATGTTTCTG
>NW_020439682.1:632996-660035 GCF_000699045.2 Agrilus planipennis
TTAAAAATTTTGATTTCTTGATGGAGGGCAATTTTACATTTTATTAAAAGAAAATCTACTATTTTATTACAAAGTTTTTTATGTATTTTAAAAGGCTATAGTAGAATAAATATATGTAATTTGTCTTGGCAGTTATAGGTATCTTGTAATTTTGATCATACTTGGGTAGAACATCAAAAAAAAGTATTTAAATTCTTTGAAATAGTGCAGTTTATAATGGACTACACAACTGCAACAACTAAATACTATAAAAAGTATTTAAAAATGTATTTCAATGTTTTCAAATAAGAATAATATCTATTTAGTTTAAAAAAACAACTTTTATTTTAAAAAGTTTTATTAAGATAAAAACTACAATATGAAATCTATCTGTTTGTACATTATATAAAATAGTACTTTTGTTGCCTTTTAAAAATAGTAATGCAACCCCTTTCTATAAGTACCTATTGCACTTTATTATCGTTTTGTTACAGTAAGCAAGAGCACCTTGTATATAATGTGCCATGTATTAAACTTTAACAATAGCTTTACCAATATTTCCCCCTTGTAACATTGAAACAAACGCGTTGAAAGTATTTTCAAATCCGTTAGTAATCGTCTCCCGATATTTCAATTTCCCTTCTTTTATCCATTGAAGGTTCTGATTGATTCCTTCGAGCCATCTGTCTTTATAATCGAGTACTCTGATTGCTCCCATAGTTACACACTTCATTTTAATCGGCGTTTGGATTTCCGGTGCTAAAATATTTATTTTTACGTTATGGGGCTATAAGAGTGAAGCATCCTTTATATTTAATAATTTCTTTCTTTACCTTTGGGTAAGTCACCTGAGTCGTTATTGTAAGTTGATATGGAACCGCAAATGCAAACTCGGCCAAACTTCTTCATTTGATATATTATGGTACTACTTATCTCACCACCAACCTGTAAACAACAACAAAATATGAAAAATGTATAAAATACGTCCATATTTTTCCAACGCAACTCTTCTTTATTTTTGGGCGAAAATTTAGCCTGATTGATTAAAGTTCAATAAACTTACATTATCAAAAAAGCAATCAACACCATCTGGAGCATATTCTGCCAATTTCTCTGCTACATTGGAAGTTTTATAGTTGATGAAATGATCAAATCCCAAATCTTTTGTTATCCATCTACCTTTTTCATCACTTCCAGCTATACCAATAACTTTACATCCCTTAAGTTTTGCAATTTGTCCAACATGACTCCCCACAGCTCCACCAGCTCCAGTAACAACAAATACTTCACCCTCTTTTAATTTACAAACTTCAGTTTCTCCAAAATATGCCGTATTTCTATAAATTAAATTTTAATATCAATACTCACAAATATAAAAATAAATAATTATAGTTCCCTAAATTATCTGGCAAAATATATTTTGTAGTTAGACTTTTCTGATGGAGAAAATTAAAGTCTACCTATTCAATACATTTTAATTTTTCTTAATAAATTGCTAAATTTTGCTTACCCTGGCATTCCAAGAACACCAAGTGCCAATGATAAGGGCAAATTACCAATATCAGGAATTATCCAGGGTGCAGGAAAACCTATTTTATTTATTTCATTCTTACCAATGGACAGTGTTTGCCATCCAAACTCTCCTACTACATGCTTTCCAACTGGATAGTCCTTGCTTTTGCTTTCAATAATTCTGTGGAAATATGTAATAATGCCACATCACAAACTTTTAAAATTATAACATTTAATTAACCTTGCCACTTGTGAACCAAAAATGGTGTCTCCAGGGTTGATAGTTGAAATTAAACCTCTTACATATGGATCCACACTTACATATACTGCCTCTGCCAAAAATTCTAAAAATATTTGTAATATAAATGCTTTATTTAGCAAATAGCAACATTCAAACCTCCTTCTTTAATAGCAGGCACAATTTCTTCAATTAAATTTACATCAGCTTCCTTTGGTAGCCCATGAAATTGGTTTTTAAGTTTAAAAACTTTAGATTTTCTTGGAGTTTGGGACATGTTTCTGTATTTGAAAAAGCTTGCAAAAATAAAAAAGGTCAAAAAATTGATATCAAATTGTTATTGTTTAATACTTACAAACATACAATGGTTTTTACAACTGAAGTACACTTTCTCTGAACAATCTTTAATTCATATAAATAACATATGTTATCTTATCGTTATCAGTTAAAGAACCACAGTCGCTAGCCAATTCCTTACTAGCCCACAAAAGCACCGATAATAAAAAATTTAGATAAAGAAAAAAAATGCTTTGTAATGTTTCAAAAGGATAAGCAGTAAATTCTAGAATATTGTTTTGACTTGTACATGTTATTATTTTATTACTTCAAAGAACATTCAAACAACATCACTCACAATTGTGATAGCTTTAAAACTGATATTTATTTTTAAATTTTGAATATTTCTGATTTCCTTTTCGCACCCGTCATTATCAAATGACCACAGACCACAGAACCACAGATATACTATTTGTGGCTGTTCTATGATTCTATTCAATTCTATTTTTTGATGCAACAATTTCCAATTTCCAAATTGTAACTTTCCAAGAGTTTTTTCTGCTGCCTATCTATGCCTATCGTTCTATTCGTCGTTCTATCATCCGTCTTTGTGCCATTATCACGTGTATGCCGGCAGTAACGTTTGTAAATTAATTTTTTATTTAATATAGTTTACTGCACGAATAACGAATCTACTATATTATAAAACTAAATTAGTGTTTAAATTAATGTCTTTCATAAAACAGTTCATTGTTCTATTTTAAGGGGTATTAGATGATTTTAGTGTATGGTGTTGAATTTTTGGCGGTTTTCTTGTGTCACTTCCACAAACAGTAAAAACCTCAACTTCTTCATAAAAATAAATACTCATCAAAAGTAGATTAAATATGGATGAGGATTGGGATAATGCTCCAGCTGGACCTCAGGTAACCTTTTTTTAATGCAGTTATTTTTTTTCATATATTATAAGCATTCAAGCAAAACAACTATTTATGGCTGTTTATATGTTTAATATTCGTAATTTTTATTAGAGCTTTTCTGGAAGTGATGTTCCTTTAGATGGTGGTAAAATGTTTAGTAAGGGACGGGGATTTTCAGCAAAACCACGAAGTACAGATAATGATGAATGGGGTATGCTATTTACAATATACTAACACATAGTATACATTCACATTGTGAAAACTGTAAAAAATGAGAAATATTTTGTGTTAAACATATAGGTAATGGTGATAGTAACAATGAGTGGGGTTCCAAAGATAATGGAGGGTGGGGAGGCAATGACCATGGTAAGAATGCCATTACCCAATTTATGATTTATCATTCCTATTATCACTGTATGATAGCTTCAGGAACAGTTTGTTCATGCTTACCCATGTATGGTTGTTGTTTTATAAGAGTGATTAAAATTTATATTGGAAAAATATATTTTTGATTTATATTAAACAAAGAAAATTATCTTTCCAATTTTTGCAATTTATTGTGAAATTTTAAAACATGCTATGTGCAATCTTTTTTATTACCTACAGTGAATGCATTATGTAACAAAAACATTTTTGTGCAGTTTTGAAAGTTCTGGTTTTGATTAGTATTATATAATACCTGGCTATTCAACACTAATATTAATTTCTCTAGGAAGATCAGGTGGACGTGGTGGAGGAGGTCGTGGAAGAGGAAATCGTGGAGGTGGACGAGGGGGTCGTAATGAAAACCGATTTGCAGACGCAGATGAGGGTGGTTGGGGTAAAGGTGGAAACAATGATGATGATGGTGATGGAGGTTGGGGAGGAAATTCAGGTGGTAGAAGAGGTGGTGGTCGACGAGGAGGTGGTAGAGGAGGTCGTAAATTTAACGACGATAACAACGGTGATTCGGAATGGGGTGGCCGTGGGGGTGGAAGGTCTGAAAGAAATCATGACGACGACGCTTGGGGTGATAGCAATGGTGGGGGTAATCATGGTAACGATGGCGGCTATAAAAGAGGACGTGGAGGAAGGCGGGGAGGAGGAAATGGTAAGATTAAGAAAAATAATGTTTTCACTTGAATATGTTAAAAATAATAAGTACTTACAAAGATTGTTAAATTATCTTTCTATTTCTGTCAGTTGGTTTTTATATTTGTTAATTTTTACTTAATTTTCTGTTTACCTAATTTGATATTTCGTTATAATGTTAAATTTTGAAACTTTGGCAGACAATAGCGATTCTTGGGGAGGTGATAACAGAGGAGATGATGCTTGGGGAGCAAACGATGGCGATCAAGATGAAGGAGGCTTCGGAGGAAGATCACGAGGTCGAGGTGGTCGTGGAGGCCGTGGTCGAGGTCGTGGAGGGAGAAGTGATGGATCAGGAGATTTTGATAATGGGCAACAGGGTGATGGTAAAGTTTTTTCATAATCATAACACTTATTTGGCGATTAAATGATTGTGTTGTACACTTATAGTTATATATTAATTTTTAGAAGAGAAACCAAAGAGAGAAATCTATATTCCTCCAGAGCCCACAAATGACGAAAACGAAATGTTCAGTTCTGGAAACACAACAGGTGTTAATTTTGCGAAATACGACGATATTGAAGTTCAGGTACATTGCAGAAGCTTTTCTGTATTACTTCTCTATAAATTAATGTTTGTTGTTTCAGGTGTCTGGCGAAAATTATCCGAAACCAATCCAATCCTTTGAAGAGGCAGGTTTACGACAATTGTTAATTGATAATGTTCGAAAGTCCGGCTACACAAAACCAACGCCTATTCAAAAATATGCTCTTCCGATTATTTTAGCCAAAAGAGATCTTATGGCTTGTGCACAAACGGGTTCAGGAAAGACGGTAAATTATTAACCATAGATATTTAAGTATTTGCATAACATTTAACTGGACTAGGGGAGCAAAATGTTAATCATTATAAAATTCACTTTACTTTTTTCTATTTCTCCTTATTTAATAATACTTATGTTAAGATTAGATTGTACATTCTAGGCTGCTTTTTTGCTGCCGATTGTTCACACTTT
Source organism: Agrilus planipennis (assembly GCF_000699045.2). NCBI lineage: Eukaryota > Metazoa > Arthropoda > Insecta > Coleoptera > Buprestidae > Agrilus > Agrilus planipennis. Next base: position 638,009 of record NW_020439682.1, read on the forward strand.
GATTGCCGAACCTGAAGAATTAGTAGCTGATGGTACTAGCTGCTCGCCGCAGGTCGTTATTATCTCACCGACGAGAGAATTGACCATACAAATTTATGAAGAAGCCAGAAAGTTTGCTCATAATTCTATTATAAAGGTTGTAGTAGCTTACGGTGGGACTTCAGTTGGATATCAAAAGGATCGCATGAAGGTCTCTTGCTTTCTTTTTCAAAGAAATGCATTATACATTTATGATAATTTTTTCCTTAGATGGGATGTCACATTCTAGTGGCCACCCCAGGACGCATGAACGACTTTGTTAAACGTGGTAGTTTGTCCTTTAGTGCCACCCGCTTCGTAGTTTTGGACGAAGCTGATCGGATGTTAGATATGGGATTTCTACCGGAAGTAGAACATATGATGGAACATCAAAGCATGGTTCCTACAGTAAGCTCTCACTTTTTATTTTGTAACTAAACGAAATAATTATTAAAGTTTTGCATTTTTTTTTCATGCTAGCCTGTTTGTTATGGACGGGTAATATTTATTATGTATTTCTTTATAAAGATATTTTATGCTTGATGCTTTTGATGATAGTTTAATGGTATCAAAAAATGTTTGTTGTATTATAAGAAAATTTGTTAAACTGTACCAAATGTATTTGCAACTATTTTACAATGAAATGGTATTGTAGGGTACTCGACAAACGCTCATGTTTTCTGCCACATTTCCGGAAGAAATCCAGCGATTAGCAGCAAAATTTTTGGATAATTACATATTCGTTGCTGTAGGCATAGTTGGAGGTGCTTGTACTGATGTAGATCAAAGATTTTATCAGGTTGATAAGTTTAAAAAAAGAGACAAACTTGTCGAAATTTTACAAGAGGAAGGTAAATATAGATAACAAAAACTATTTTATTGTGGTGACATTTAATTTTATCATTTTCTTAGGATCAGAGAAGACTCTAGTTTTTGTTGAAACAAAACGTAACGCTGATTTCATCGCCTTATTTTTATGCGAAAACGATTTCAAAACAACGAGTATTCACGGCGATAGACTTCAGCGGCAACGCGAAGAGGCACTTCGTGATTTCAAGACTGGTTTTAGGAACATACTAGTAGCGACTGGGGTAGCTGCCAGGGGGCTTGATATTAAAAACGTTAAACATGTAATTAATTACGATTTACCCAAAAGCATCGATGAATATGTTCACAGAATTGGAAGGACAGGACGAGTCGGTAAGGGTTTAAATCTTATATTAAGTAATTGTGTTAATAAAAAGATTCCATATTATTTATGTTTTCTTGTATTTTCATTTTTAACTTATTAATTCTTTGGTATAATTTAGGAAATCGTGGAAAAGCAACGAGCTTTTTTGACGATGCTCAAGATAGTGCTATTGCTGGAGATCTAGCGAGAATTTTAAAACAAGCTGGTCAGCCTGTACCTGATTGGTTGAAAGGAGGTGGAAGTGGTGCGTTCGGAGGGCACGGCGGTTTCGGTGGTCGAGACGTTAGAGAGGTAATTCAATACATGGATAATACTACTTAACTCGCATATTAAGTCATATGAACATATTACTTTCCCTTTTTTTTATTTTATGACATTATCCTTTTGCAGGATGACTTCGGTCAAGCACAGCCCTCATATATGCCCGAAGAACCAGAAGAATCATGGTAAAGATAGCATTTTTTTCTTTACAGTATTCACGAGCATTCCGCCTTCTTCAACTATTTTTTAATTTTCATTTACTATTTGATGTTGATACTTTGTTAAGTAATATTTAGAATTTAAGTTTGCTTTTTCTTTGTTCTATATATATGAATTCTACATTATTTCATTTGAAATGTTATTAACTACGAATAACTTTTTTTCGTTACCTGTTTTACTTAGGCGATATAATTATAATGCTACAATATGCACTATAAGTGAAATTGTTTTCGTTAAACAATCGACAAGGTAGATTTAAACGTTATATTTTACTAATTTGTACCATTATCGTAATATTTCCGCCTGTGATTAAATGTGTTTTTGTTAAAAACGATCTGAACGCCTCATTATTTGTGTATGGCCTCTATTTTTTTGAATAAATATTTTTATATTAAAATTGATTATCATTATAAGTAANTTTATGTGTTATGTATCTCGTAGAGAATTCAATTTGCTTAAAAATTTTATATCAATATAATATTGAAAATTAAACTACCTGTACAGCGTTCAAAAACTTTAATAAGGTTACTCAATATTATATAATTTTATTAAAAAAGAACAGTTCTTGATTATTTTATCATAATATTCAACCAGTCTTAAAAGCGAATATAATCAAATATAACATTGCATAATATTTCACTTTGAATTAAATTTTTCAATGCAGATCCATTACTATCTGGTTATTAAAGAAATATAATTGATATTAAAAATATAAAAGTGTGTGATTGCAATTATATTTTTAATAATACCATCTACAATTTAGTTTGTTGCTGAAAGTTTGACCGTTTTTTGTTTATTCAAACATTATTGAAGATTTGGAATAAATCAAAACAAAGTATCAAATTTTTTCTCTTTCTGCACACAATTTTAAATTAAACCAATATTGTCGAATTATTTGGGGAAACGCTATTTTGTAACGGAACGGGTCCTTGTATCCAGTGAATAAGGAGATTATGTTCGGGCATTTGCGAGGCTTGAAAATGGTCTTTAAGTAGCATATTAGAAAAGTTAAGATGTCTTTGAAATGCTTCATTTTCTCGAGTTGGATCTCCGCAAAGTCTGTAGAGATCTATTTACAAAAATAGAACTCAATATTGCTTTTATCTGTTACCTTAATTTAAACGAAAAGAGTATGTCCATTATAAAATAATACTTACCTTTTAAAATAGCAGAGGCCCATAACTGTACATGCACGTCAGGAATTTTGCTTGCTAACTGCATCGCAGGTGTAACCATATTCATGCTTTCCCTGCTGTTTCCCAACGAAAGAAAGATATGTCCAAGAAGAACCAGAGAGCACGATGTTAAACGGTTTAAATCTTCTGCGTTTGCCATTTTTAACGTTTCTCTTAAATATCTCCTAAACAAAATACGCAAAATATCTCTTGAAAAAATTGGAGATAAAAGGTGGAAAATATTTACTTCGCCTCATTGTACCGCCCTTGAAAGAAGGCTTGTAGTCCTTGCACATAATAAGCAGCTGCTCTAAGGCTGTGAGAAAAAGAAGGCAAATTTTCTGGATTGATTCGGTCCAAAAGGGCGGTAAAATCTGCCTCTCTTTTACCTCTCAAATAAACAATAGCCAAATTCAAATTCGAAAATGTCCATAATTCTTTTTCTTGGGAAGTCTACGTAAACACAAAAAAATCGTATTTAAATGTTCGATTAAAATTCTTATTTACTTTCAAAAATTTTTTAAACAAAAAGTTTTTTTTCAAAATGTTTCATTGCATATATACTAGTGAAAGTTCATTTGAATTCTTACACTTAAAGCAGCATTAAACTGAGCTTCTGCAGCTTCCATACAATTCATGCTCATGGCATAAAGTCCTAAAAGAGTATGCAATTGAGGTCCATGTCTATCAAGTAATTGAGGATTAGACTTGCAAAGGGCAGTTGCTGCTGTTATTTCCTGTAGAGCTTGGGTTTTATTGCCCATTACTAATCTGCACATTATTATGTGTTCCAAAAGCATAAGTTGAAATACTGACAAAATTGGTTTGTTATCCACAACTATAAAAAAGGTAATTAGTATTACTTTATGTTAAACGTTTTTTATTATGTTTAACTTACTTTTTAATTTTTCAATTTGCATGAGAGCCTTGTCAGTATATTTTTGAGCTTTTTCCATGTACCCAGCCTGCATGCTATGCATTACTGTGACAAGATAAACAAGAACATAAAGGTGTTCTTTTGGCATCCAAAGGAACATATCTCCTGGATTGGAATTCATAATAACTACAAAAAAAACATTACATTACAGAAATCCGGGATACTTTTTTTTTTTAATTTTACTCTTTTGAAAAAGTAATTTTTGATAATTCCCGTTTTTTAATTTTTAGTTTGATTTGTTGTACATATAGGCAAAGTACTGAAGTAGGTATTTATGTACATATATGTTAAACTATATCCTAGATGTCCAATTCGATAAATGTTTATATGTATCAATGTTCTCAAGCAAATTATTTTAATTTTTATTTAATCATTTAGTTTAATTTACTGTTATAAAAAAATGAGTGTTAAAAAGACATTTACCATCATCTGTACTCATTATGGTTTGAATTGACTGCTGTAACTGTTTCAAACAGGGTTTTACACTTTTAACTTGTCCGGCCATTAAATGGTGACATACCTAAAATTAAATGTTATGCATTTATAAATAGTAATATTCATAACTGGGGGGAAATTGGAGCAAATAGTTACATTACAACAGCAGAAAATTACCTGCAGTACCAAAAAATAGACTTTCAAATATTCTTTTTGATACATGGTTCCAGTCCATGTCTCTACTAAATGTCCTGCTTGGTTTAAGACAGTTTGAACTTCTTGTAATTTTTTATCAATTAGAAGAAGCTGCAATTAAATTATCAATAACATTTAACAGTAGGGCATATTTTTATAATTCCATTTCCTACCATTCCCTTACTTAAAAGAAACAAAACCCTGGTATAATATGCATTTGAGATATGAGCATAATCTACACCAACTCCAAGTAAACTGCTGGCAAGCTGATAATCCTTTTCAGCTGCGTGTATTTGCTGTTAATAAATCATGCATGGTAAGTTTAATTTCAATAGAAGTTAAACACATACTTACTGCTAACTGAAATATTAACCGGCAATGCCAGTATACATTATGTTGAGAGAGTTCAATTGCTTTTCTCAAAATTGGCTTAGAAAGTGCTGGCTGTTTTTGTTGTTCATAAAGTTCAGCCAAAACACTTGCTGCCTCAAATTTTACATCATCAAAGGAATTTATAATTTGTGATAATAACCACTAAAACTTAATCAATAGTATCCAAAGGTAAACAAACAAATTTAAACATACTGCTTGTTCTAAATGGTTCTTAGCTAAATCAGTATTTTTCGTGTGAGTTAATAAGATATTTCCCAGTTGCAAATGAGTTCTTGCTTCTACTCTTGGAGGCGGTTTAAATGTAAAAACTGCCTGTAAGCACTGGACACAACATTTTATCATAGGAGGACTGGAAGTCCTAAAATATTCAGCTAATCCTAGGAGAGACAAATACCAGGCGTCTTGTGAAGATGCCATTAGGTTATACTAAATTTGTATGTTACGATAATTAACTCTTATCACAATATATTCACACTTCTTTTATATATATCTCATTTAAAACTCGTATACCTACAAAAACACTACTTTATGATTAAATTATGAATAAAATAATGACACAAGGTCACAAACGTCAAAAAAAACAGCATTTAATAGATTTGAAACTAATATGATTTATAACATACATTTAGCCCTGTGCCCTGTTCAGACAGAAACATAAACACCACTGTAAACGTCAAAGACAACATAACCTAAACAAAATTAAAAACACATCAAACAAAAAACAGAATTTAAATTATAAATTGAGCGGAAGGATCGTTTAAAATGCATTTTAAAGACTTGCTGCTTCGGTTTACTATAGAAACGCTCCATTGATAACGCAGTCATGGTAATGTGAAACACGTTATGTCTCGTTATCAACTGATGGAAGGAATTAACAATAATTCAGCACCTCAATGTGAAAATGTTGCCCAAATTGATAAAGCACATGATCGTTTCCCCTTCTGTATCGTTTGGACCCCAATTCCTTTTTTAACTTGGTTGTTTCCAATAATTGGTCATATGGGTATTGCAATGTCATCGGGTGTTATAAGAGACTTTGCTGGTCCATTTTTCGTTTCTGAAGATAACATGGCTTTTGGAAGACCTACAAAATATTGGCAACTAGATCCTTCAAAAGCTCGCGGCAGTATTTCTGGGTGGGATCATTCCGTAAGAGAAGCATCAGAAATTTACAAGGGAAGAATGCACCATCTTCTGTGTGATAATTGTCATTCCCATGTTGCTACTGCACTAAATTTAATGAAATATGATAATGCTAATTGGAATATGGTAAAATTGGCAATATTAATGCCATTTTATAGTAGGTATGTCAGTTTTTCTGCTGTTTTGAAAACATGGGTGCCATTTTTAGTAATATTAATAGTTGCTGTTATTTTATGTACTGTTTTATAATTTTAGTTAATATTCGTTTTGATTTTATGAAGGTTTATGGATGNTTGAAGTGAGTGCAGTGTCTGTTTTATAATTTTAGTTAATATTCGTTTTGATTTTATGAAGGTTTATGGATGGATAAATCATTAGTTAAAAAAATATTAGCTCTTGGAAAGATATTTCTATAAAATCATTATTTTTTTGTACAAAAATAAATTGCAGATAATTTATTTTTTGTTGTTTTAATAATACAAGAGGGTAAATTATAAAGTTACTTTATTCTTCAAATAATCAAATTAAACAAAAAGATGCATTACAGTTGATTGAGATTGTATTAACATTAGCATACAAAAATATTAATTAAACAGTATTTAATTAACTCATATGATTAGTTGAGTTAGGAAACACTGTAAGGAAAGAGAACCCGGTTGTTCCAGAAAGAGTTTTACCATTTTTTCTTGTACTATGCTACATATTGTCGTACAGTTATTATTTATGTGCATTCCAGTTATAAACATTAGAAATTTTTTAATGTCTATTGTTGCACTTACAATTTCTAAGTTATCTTCATCAGTAACAGTTTTTGTAAACCCATGGATATTGCCTACAAATAAAACGTAGAAGGGCTAAAAAGTACATATCTAAAAAGGTGATTATTTTGCCCAAAAGTACTTTTAAACTGAAGTATAATTCTACAGACAATAATTTTTTAAAATTGCAGCCTTCTTTAATATGAGTCCAATTAAAAGTAAATCACGGGAAAAAGTTAAACTTTTATACAGATTACTACTTTGGTTTAAAAATGTCTTTTTATTAAAACCTTTCAATTGGACATGATATTTCTTATTTATTAGAAGTTTTTAACATATTAATATTCAATATTAACATTCTTACCTGCAAAGGATTCAACACTTAAGTCAGGGAAATGTGCAGACATATTTACTGTTGTTTCTTGGATTGCTAGTGTTAATCTCCCATCTTTTGTTGCTGAAACTGTAAGTGCATTGCTTATATTTTTCATACGTTCAACAATATTCTTAATTGGTTTTAAATGTGGCATCTGCAGAGTAACCTGCAAAAGAATCAATTTTAATATAGTATGTCGTGCAGTCGTATTTTGTATATACATGAAAATCATTAAAATGTGGCTCTTCATAATCTTTCCAGTGTTTTCTTGAAATAGTTTCTACAGGAATATCATGGACACATTGTCTATTTTGTATTCCTTCTCCAGAAATCTAAATAAGTATTATTAACATAACAACTTGTCGCAGAACATTTCATATTATTACCAGTTCTATTTCTAGTGTAAGACAGGGTGTTTGTTTGTTTGTTAATTTTACTTTAAGGGACTTCGGATTCTGCTTGAGAGTTGAAAGGGAACGAGACAACATACCTTAAAAGATATATTGACTTATACAGTTTGTAGCAGTTTTTTTTATATTACCTGTTGCAAAAGACAGATAGATTTCATTGTAGTCTTCATTAACACCTTCTAAAATATATTCACTGAAATAGAAATTAACAGGTAGTTCACACCAAACCAAAGGTCTACGAGGACCAGCATCTTCTTCTGATATTATAAAATAAACTTTTCTTTTTGTTATTCTCATTACACATTCTTTAGCCAATTTAGAAACAGCAACTGCTACATCTGGCAAAAATAACTTTAACAAGTAAAATAAAAGAAATTAATTATACATACTCATAAAATCTTTCATTGCTATTGCATCCGTCATTACCCCCCGAAATTTCATTTTTGTAAGGGCTTAAACTGAAAACAACAAACTATATTATTATAACCTATACCTGTATAAAACGTATGAAGCGCTAAATTTTTGAATTTAACCATAGAAATTGCTGTAGTGCTCTTGATATGATATTTATTTAGCCATATTTTATTCAATTTATATAGGTTTGTGCTTCCCCTAAAACATAATTACACTTACTTTGCGTTAGTTCACATAATCGATTTCACATTCAACCATTTCATATTTCTTATCTGTCTCACATTAATAAACTTTTTTCATTTTAGATCAGGTGGACGTGGTGGAGGAGGTCGTGGAAGAGGAAATCGTGGAGGTGGACGAGGGGGTCGTAATGAAAACCGATTTGCAGACGCAGATGAGGGTGGTTGGGGTAAAGGTGGAAACAATGATGATGATGGTGATGGAGGTTGGGGAGGAAATTCAGGTGGTAGAAGAGGTGGTGGTCGACGAGGAGGTGGTAGAGGAGGTCGTAAATTTAACGACGATAACAACGGTGATTCGGAATGGGGTGGCCGTGGGGGTGGAAGGTCTGAAAGAAATCATGACGACGACGCTTGGGGTGATAGCAATGGTGGGGGTAATCATGGTAACGATGGCGGCTATAAAAGAGGACGTGGAGGAAGGCGGGGAGGAGGAAATGGTAAGATTAAGAAAAATAATGTTTTCACTTGAATATGTTAAAAATAATAAGTACTTACAAAGATTGTTANAACTACAATATGTATCTTTAGTAAAAAAAAATACGTAATGCCAAATTCGATTTTTGAATATGTCTAAAAATGTACTTAACTATAGCAATTTATTCATTATGCCTTTTTTATTTTCTTGATTAATTTGTTTAAGCCTTTCTTTAAGCCTTGTATGATACGAGGGTTGTTTAAAATGTTATGATGAAACGCGAACGCTAGACTATCTTTTCCAAACCTCTTGCAGCGCTCATCTCCAACTATGATAACCAGAAGTCGCAAGGGGCTAAATCTGGACTATACGGTGGGTCTGGTACAGTTGCAATGCCGCAAACGATCTAGAAATTTATGGTAGTGTGAATTACGTGGATTCGCTCATTATCACGATAAAGAAAAATTTCAGAAATATTTTTGTGTAACCGATTTTTCATAAAAGAACTCCAACATATTCGTACTAAAAACTTTCGTAATTGATTGATTAACTTCATAGCCTTACTAAGCCTCTAAACTATACCATTTGTTTTGTTAAAGTTTTCACGTTATAACGTTCAAGAATCGATAGACTGAAACTTTTAATTACAGATGGTTACACATTTTTCCCAAAACATCATTTTTTGAAAGGTACTTGCATTAAGACACATGACTCTTATCTGCCTGTTTGTAGGGGCTATTTTACGATGGAGCTGAACTATTTTCATGGGATATTATAAGCAGGAAGAGGAGGTTCTACCTAGGCTCTTTCTTTAAAAATAGTTATTGGTTATAACAGTAATTGTGTTTATTAATTATCTATAAACAATAAGAATTAACTTTGCTGGAAAATGACTCACAAGGATGAAGTCGCTCGTAAAACCTATTTTTGACAAGAAGTTGTCTATGACAAGAAACCATAAAAACAAAAGTAATCAGCTGTTGGCTTTACTTTATTTCATCAGTGCTTGTGTATTTTGGATATTCATTAAATAGTTTATTAAGAGAAAGTCTAAATTGCAAAGTGAATGTCAGAAAAGATTACTTTGTTAATAGGTAATGTTTTGTCCCATTTTATTTCAAGGCCTATATTTTCTTTATTTAAAATTATTAATATCCCGATTTAAATTGCAGGTTGCTGATGGGTTTTGGGATGATTCGCCACTTGTTGTTGATGTCGGATTTAATCAGTTGCCGTGAAGACTGTTTAGGTCGAGGTGAATGCAATAATGGCACATGCCTATGCGAAATAAGGTTCACAGGAGAATATTGTGATGGACCAAACTTACCCTATCATGCTGGTATTGGCGGTGTATTTTTGTTGGTAGCACTAGTTTGTGCTATTCAACTGATGATGTGCATTGCATTCGAGTATCAACGCTTGAAGGCCCCTACATTTCTAAAAGCATGCAGAATAACCACCCAAAAGCTTCTATACTTTGTTATGTTTCTTGCGAGTCTGATAAGAGGAGCCTACTTTTTATCTCCAGTAAGTAGTAAAACCCCTTTTCTTATGATATATTTTTTTACAAGTAGAGGTACCTAGTAATGTGAGTGATTTCAAACTAAGTAACTCCCATCTTTTAAATTTTGCCAGTAATCTATCAGTTATTGGTCAGTTACTGGCAAAAATGATGTTTAAGAAATTTTTATTAGGTATCTGCTCATACCATTTACTGATCTGCCCTTTTTCTTATGTTTGTACTAACTAATCATGAAAATGTTTTTTTTCACTGTAGTTTTTATGATTCTACAGTTTAATTTATTTACCCCTATTGCTAGTTATATAAAATCTTATAGTGATGATGATAACATTGTTTCTTTTTTATTTTTTTGCAGAACAATTTCAAGGAAGGATGGTCAAATCTACTGCTCACTTCATATTATCCTCTTCTTTTATCAGGATCATCCCTAATAGTTTGCTTTTGGGCTGAGGTACAGTTTTTTTTATTACCTTAAAATTAAGAGCCCTTGTTTTCTGTTTTCTGTCTGTGTTCAGTAAGAGAGAGTTTCCATGAGTATTTATTCAAAGAGTTTATAAACTAAATTTTGAAGGAATAATTCTTATTACATAGATGCATATTTATGTATGAAGTTAATTTAAATATATTTTTTACAAGAAAAAGATCATATACAGGGAAGATTTGAGTAAAATCATTTCATTCTGATATACTTAGTTGTAAAAGTAATATTCATGGCCAAATATTAATTTATTGGATGCCTATTAGGTACTCTTACTGTTATCATCGACGTGATCAACATTAAATACATATATTTGGATACATGCTCACTTTTAGATTCAGTGCATATCTTGGCTTGGTATGTATTTAATAGTAGCTAGACCATTTTGGTCGAACGTAATTGCTAGTTTTTGTCATAATGATTTCCTATTTTTTTTATTTATTGCAAAACAGGGGTGTGACGTAGCGTTTAAATCGTGTAGTTGAATATATTAAATTTATATGATACAAACACTTTGAAGCACATTAGTGTTCTGTGAAGTGTTTCATAAAATTTATTAAAACGAAAAAGAAGTAAATATCGGTTTTTTAGTTCCATTTTCAGTGAAACTTTACCTTTTTATAGAAAATATTGAATTAACAGGTATTTATTAAGAATATTTTTTAAGGATAATACACATTTGAACTTGGCTTCCATGTCAATTTCACCGGTCGGAAGGGCGACTTGTTTGCTTGCAAGTTTATCAGCTACATTTTTCGCATAACTTTTACTTCGATCAATCTCTTTACCTTTGCTGTTTCCATCTTTTGCTTTCAATTTNGATCCTCATCGTTGTAAAGTTAACATTTTTTTTTTACATTATACACTACTGCTTATTATTAACAGTTTCCATTTACTTTCGTGTTAACCACAGCGACTTTAAATCCATTCTTTTTATGATACTGCACCATTTAATGATAATGGGAACAATAATTAATTAAGAGTATGCAGCATTACACAGTACGATCTATAGTACCTTATCTAGCATAAGAACAAAAAGTTATGATTGTGTCTTGGTAATAGATTGCTTCTTGTAACGTTAACTTTTGAATCGTTATTATCTATACGTTGTAAAGCTCATTTGTTTAGTTTATTTCTTTATTTGAATTTTAATTCTGTTCAGGAACTACAAATCGAATTTTCAAAATAATTTTTTTATTATTAGAAATACTGTACTGCAACGAAGTTTAAAAAAAATGTAATCATGCAATAATTGAAACTTAACTTAAAAGAATGTTAATTTTTCTTACATTATTTTAAACAGAACATAATTAAAACACGATAAAAGGACAAGAAAGTTAAGAGTTTACGTAATAATAGACCAATATTTTTCTTTCAGCTATGATTATTATTGGGTGCGTGGCGTTAATATTTATTTTTGAAAAAGGAAATGCTATGTTCACAACGGAAAATAGCCTCAGTTTCTATTGTACAGAGCCTCATACGTTTATGTGCGAAAACAAACGTTGTATCTCAGATATTAAAAAATGCGATGGTGTAAACGATTGTGGTGATAACTCAGACGAAGAAGACTGTGGTGAGATACTTTTATTATCTCAATAACGGATTAGTCTTTCATATATTCAGTTGCAAAGAATATACTCTTTAAAAAAAACGGAACGTGTTATTAAAGGCACTTAATCAATAATAACCGACTTCAAGACATTTGAAAATTAAAATTAACGGTTTGTTATTATTTTTGTGGTGATTTCAAATGTCCTACTACACTTTTCATAAATCTATTAGTATATGACTTTAAAATTTTCTTTATCTGAACATACGACAATTGCACATTTTGAAAATCAGAAGAAAGAGGGATTTTCAAGTATTTGAAAATACATAGGTTGTTTCACTTTAAAAATACATATTTCGAGTACCCCTTGCACCTATAATAACAGATTTATAAAAATTCTAGTAGCATATTTGAAATCATTGCAGAAAAGGTTACAGAACCATTACTTTAAAATTTTCAAAATTCACCTTGTACAAACGTAAACTAAAAAGTTAAAATAGTAAATTTAAACATCCCCATAGATGGAGATCTAGCCGATTCAATAAAAAGAGAATAATTAAAATCGATACATAATTGGCGAAGAAATTGTGTAATATAAGTTCGTGTATTTTGTTGCTACTGATACTGATGTTAATTTGTATGTAATACAAAAAAAACTTGTTTTCTACGTATCATATGCCTTTTTAGCCCATCAACTTAAAATATTTTATTTCCTTATTATTTCGTATCCTATTTGTTTGTAATATTAAATTCGTATTAACTATTTTAATGGATTTTGTACAAGAACTTTTGAATTACCTTTCAGGCATTTTAGAGGCGGCGACATTAATTGTGGATGATAATTCATGTAAACCACCTCATTGGTTTCAATGCAAACGTAGAAAAAAATGTATTTCCCAAGTCTTTCTATGCGATGGTGAAAACGATTGTGGTGATTTTTCAGATGAAGAAAATTGTAAATCATCAACGGTAATGTAATCACTGCATTATATATCTACACTAAATTTTTGTGACAACGCAAAAGTTACAATTTTTGATTGTAAATGACTGAATTTGCCGTATAAATAGTAGAATTTGTTAGGTAACTTGTAATAATCTCAATTTTGATATTTAAAAATTATTTCAAGTTTCTTAATTATTACAATTTAATTTCGTTTTTCTTAATTCTTAATTTTTATTATTTTCGCTTACGAAGCAACGGGCTAGTGGGATACATTGTAAATATCGCTTTAACCCTAGACAAAAATTTTCAGTCTCTCTCTAGTCTTTCAGAGTCTTTTAGCGTCTCTGAGAGCGTCTCTCACAGTCTTTCACAGTCTCTCAGTTATTGTCTAGGTGTTTTTATGAATCTTTGTATGATAGACTCCATCGATAAAATTGTTAATTCAGAGATTCGAGTCTCTCACAGAGAGTTTGAATGAATAAAACTGAAAAATTGAGAGACTCTAGTCTCTCGTAGAAAGACTGGGATCTCTGAAATATGTTGAAAATTTTAACCATGTCTATCGAGACACCGCTTATTGAGAGATTCGAGTCTCTCGTTCAGAGACTGGATACGAAATGAGGATCACTCTATGAGCGACTCGAGTCCCTCGTTCAGAGACTCTGAGAGATTGAACATTTTTATTTCGGGAATACTTTTTTTTTCGTTTTCTCCGTGTAATTTTGAGATATCCTGCCTGTATTTGAATATTAGATCAACTCGCCCTTCAGGAGCTTCTTGGGTTTGGTTACTAATTTAGCTGCATATGGCGAGCTGATGAGATCAAATATGATCGAAATTGCTATTTGTGGTAATTTTCTGACCAAGAACCTACACGTTGGTAATCGTCTTATTTTGGTATCTATCGGTTTTAGTCCCATTAAACATTTTACAGATATTTGCTTATTTGACTCTTAAAAAAAAATAAATACGGTCCTGAAGGCGTTTTCCCTAAAAAATTTCTAGTCGGGTACACGTACATATCGAACTCTGTTTTTAGATAAGATTAGCGTGTTACAAAAAGCTCATAATGTGTTATAAAACCATTTGGCACTTACAATTGACTAATAGAGATTGTGCGTTATTTTACAGGGGCGGCCTTAGTCATTGCGAGGCTCCAAGCGGGTAGATCTTTACGTGGTTCTTTTGTCTTTGTGAAACTTGTTTTAATGATGATACTTGATGAGAAATGCAAAGTTATTAACAAATAAATGTAGAGTTTTAAAATTATTCATTTGAAATTAACAAAAATTAATAAACACAATAATTAATCATGATAAACTAATGCGCTTAAACGTTTTATAAGAATCAGGGATTCAGAAATTATGCTGGCGGGTATTTTAAGACTAAGAAATTCAAATAAAAATTAGTTGTATTATTACACAATATTTTTCTACTTGGATTGTTGCATGATTGTCCTTCTCGCCACTCTCAAAGGCCACCCCTGTTATTTTACACATATAATTAATTAATAACCAATTACAAATAGGAAGAATGGAAAAAATCAAATTAAAAATAGCATTATAATAAAAGAAACAAGATTATTTATACATTTTTTAAGTATTTTTTATCTACTTTTCATTTTGTTCGTACTGATGTAGCTAAAAGCTTTAATGTCCTCCAATTCAACTTGCGAAGAAAATCATTGGCAATGCGATGATAAATTGTGCATCGCCAAGGAATGGGTATGCAACGGGGAGGTTGATTGTTTAGATGGTTCGGATGAAACAACAGGTTGTAAAAGTAACATTACTTGCGATGGAGGTTTTAAATGTCGAAGTAGTGGGTTGTGTATTCCAAAATATGCTGTCTGTGATACTTTTAACGACTGTGCAGACAAATCGGATGAAGCCAACTGTAGTAAGTTTATTCTTTAAACATTTGTACGGTATTATTATTGAAAAAGAAGAACAAAATATATGAAGGAAGGTTTATCCTTTATACATGGATAGAAAGTAATATTTTTCGAAACAAACAAAGTGTTATTTCGGTAATAACACGTTATTTGTTTCACTAAATTTGTGATAAGTTAGACTGCGATGACGATAGTAACAAATAAATTTATAAATTTATTACATGTGAGTTAACCATGATTGGCTTTATAGAACATTCAAATTCTTCAGAATTTCCTACATGTTTATAAAAAATTTTAAATGTTTTTTTGTCGAAAATTGGAAAATGTATCCGAAAGTTCCACTACTTTCTGCAATATACTTAACTAATGGTTAATTCATAAAGCATGCGTCATTGGATCCCCATTTAGAACAATGTGGTTTTTTAATTATTTTCGAAATTAAACTTTCATAAAAGTTTTATTTTTTTATTCAAAATGATCTGCAACAGTAAATGTCCTATTGATATTGATTAATCCATTTATACACCTCTTTCTTCGATTCACCAAAAATACAATCTTCCTGTTACCAAACCGTTCCCTCTTTACAGAGTTGTATGGTTTATGACAGTATAATTGTGTATGTTTAATATGAAGAGATGGGCAGAGATGTGATTTATTTGAAGTACTTGCATTTAAAGTGCAAATACAAAACAAAAAAATCTTGCATTTTTGAGAAAAGCATTTTGTATTTTCTATTTGTAAAATGCAAAATACATTTTTGCCGTTAAAAGTTTTGCTAGTTTCACCGATCAAACATTATATAAAATGATGAATGAAAGTTGCTCACATTGGCTATTAAAGGTATTAGAAGCTTAAAAAGGGGACAAAGGGACATTCCATGAATTCAAAAAATTTTAAACTACTTGGAAATGGATAACCTAAGATATTGGATCGAGATTGTTTTCCGGGTTCAATGTCATAGTCCATGGAATTTTGAAGTTCAAAATTGATATCACCACTTATTGTACCTTTAGCAAGGAACTACGAAATTCTATGAATTACGACAAAACAGCCCGCAAAACAATATCGAATCGATATACGTCAGCTGTGTAAAATTGAAAACTACAGGATATTGTGTTGTGCTAATAAATGCGTATAATCCAAAATTCTTAGAAAACGATTCGAAAAACTTCATTTATTAGATGAACCCAAAGCTAAATAAACTATGGATTGCATTTCTTTCTCTTTTTACAATGTGTAAAGGATTGGAAACAAAATGGGGTTGTAAATATTTTAATACAAAATGGTTGATGTTGATTTTACACCAACAAAATTATTTACAACCCTATCTTGGCTCTGATCTTTCACGCTAAACAAACTACGTTGGCATCAGTGTCTTTTTTCTAATTAAAACGGGTGACAAACTGAAGAAACTGTAACATAAAGGTAGAAAAATTATATCATAATCAATCCAAACAGAAAAATATGAATTATACTCAATCTTCGCTGCTGGTGATATAATGCAAACACTACTATTAGTCTAGAAAAACTCCAATATTTAAAAAATGAGAAAATGCCTGCAAGGTTTTTTTAAAAAATGTTGTACACTTAAGTGAATTTAGAAAAACTACTACAAAAAAGTATTTAGTTGAAAAAAGTATTTTTAAAATACGTAGTTTACATTTAGCATTTAAAATACAAAAGGGAAATGTATTTTGTATTTTACGTTTGAAGTAACAAATCAAAAAAGTATTTGCATTTTGTATTTAAATACTTTTAAAAAACAATTTGGCACATCTCTGGATGTAATTGGTACCACAAATCCAAAAATCTTCCTGCTACCAGACTCTTTCCTCTTTATAGAGTTTATGACAATTTAATATGTATGTTTAGTATGAGGGGATGGGTCTTTAGCCCATTACTACATTCCTGTTTGGATAATGGTAGGAATTACAGTTAGTAAATATTAAAAATAATTCGACCTGTGTTTTTATTTGTTTAAATTTGAATTTACAGCCCTATTGTAAAATATATGTAGGTACTACCTGTTTCACACCCTCTTACTATTGTAATTGTTTGATTGTTGCAGAGCTTCTACCAGTTTCACCAGAAAATTGTAATATTGACCAGCGAAGGTACCTTTGCCACGATAATATTTCTTGCATAGAATTGCATCATTTATGCGATGGAAAACCTGATTGTCCGGATAAGTCCGACGAAAGTTTACTTTGTAGCATCCTTAAATGCACCCCCGGTCATTGTTCTCATGATTGCGTTTCGTTTCCTACAGGACCAAAATGTCTTTGTCCTGTTGGATTTCATACGGTCAACGAAAAGGATTGCGTAGATATCAACGAATGCGAAATTTACGGTTAGTTCTATTCTAAATCCAGTTTTAAGTTAAAGGGAAAACTATTACCTACCCAAAATTGTGTAAAATTGTCAAAATACCTAAAACCATTTAGGCAACTGTAGTGCTTCATCATATACTACGATGTTCAAAAAGAAGAAACGTTATAGATATTCTTTGAAATTCCTAGTGGTTAAATATTAAATATTAATTTGAAAATTCATTCTCAATTTTCTTTCCACTATAAGATATAGCAGCAACAAAATTTTTTCTCAGTAATTTGAGGTAACATAATGGAAGAAAAATTGAGAATGAATTTTCAAATTAATAGTTATAAATATTGCATTTGTTTAAGATCATCATCATAAGGTCGTCAGTCCTAAGATGTCTCTAACTCTATCCTATCCTGAGCTAATCTTCGCATTTCCCTAAATCTAGAACATCCCACTTCCTTAACTATTTGCGAACAATATTTTAATTTAGGATCACCTCTACCCTTAACTCCTGTTTCTGCCTCTAATATGTCTCTGACTAGACCTTCATGTCTGAGAAGGTGCCCTACCAACCTATCTTGTTTATTTCTTATTGACTTTCTAATATCTCTTCATTTCTATCCTTCTCTATAACCGTTCGCGAACATAGAAGTGACTTCCTTTTATTGAAGACGACTTAAGATAATGGTGTCTAAAAATTTTATTCTTTTATTTAAAGACTATAGAAAAACTGATTTGTCCTGATGTAGGTCTAAAGGTCGTTAGTGTTGCCCAAATTCAGTCTTGGTCTTGCAGTCTTGGTCTTGTTCTTGCGTTTTTGCAAGACCAAGACCAAGAACAAGACCGCGTATTTTTAGCAAGACCAAGACCAAGACTGACCGTGCAAGACTTGAGCAAGAACAAGACATAGCCTGCAAGACTCTTGCGTCTTGCAGCTAGGACTTAGCGCTATTTCACTGAGTAGTTAGGTGTAACAGTTCGGTGTATAGGTAGGTACGCTTAGGAATTCTATGAGACGCAAAAAACTGTATCAAAGAATATGAAAAACTGGACCTATGCGCATTACGACTAATACCATAAACATAGCGAATAAAAAAATTATTAAAATCAAACTGAGTGCATGCATAGTTATGTTTTAACCATCGGCACTTTGATAATGCGGCATCAAAGGTTTTGTACTTACTTCTCAAAGAAATTTGCCGCTTTTCGGAAGTACATGGTTATGATACACGCGCCGGCGGCTTCTTTTGAAATCTAAAACAATCGTTGCCGCCACGCCGAAATCATAACATTTGACACTATTTGATTGCCGCCATAGGGTGTAGGTATACTCATGCAAAATAATTTCGAATTTTTTTACACGCTTTATATTATTGTTTGATTTGCGGCGGCATCCTTATCATAGAGCCGGCACGTGGCGAGGCGGCGCGGTAGAAAGCAAGGATCATAAATGTTTATTAAGAAACAGTTACTTCCATGGAAAACGACATATAGGTCAGTTGATTTTTCGAATTTCTTATCAAATCTTCAGTTATTTATTAATCTGCTTGATCTTTACTATGGCTATATTCATTCAAGCTCACAATGTTCCAATTCTAATACGTTTTTCTAGGATTTAAAGTAAACTTTAATAAATAGTAATAGACTAATAGGTAATTGCAAGACTTGCAAGACTCTTGCTGCAAGACCAAGACCAAGACCAAGACTGGGAGCGCAAGACCAAGACCAAGACCAAGACCAGGTGTATTGGCGCAAGACCAAGACCAAGACTGGCTAAGTCTCGTCTTGTTCTTGCGTTTGGGCAACACTAAAGGTCGTCGTCGGTTGCAGTTGCTTCCTAACGTTTCGCTAGCACAAATGGCTATCTTCTTCAGAGGTCTTTTCATCTCCTATACCTACAGGATATTCCCATTTAGCATCGGACAGTCCACATCCAGCTTCGGAGATGGACGGGACTTTGAAGAAACTAGCGAAACGTCAGGAAGCAATTTCAATCGATGAAGGCCTTAAAACCAGAATCAGGACAGTATCAGTTCATCTACTGGCTATTTTGTAGAAACTAGTAAACACATATTATGAACAAAAGGTAAATGACCAGAGTAAAGTGGGTTAGTGGGGTCCTCAAAAAAAAATTAAGGATTCTTCTTGTTTACCAGTTTCAATACTGTATCTACATTCGTAAAATCTGTTTTTCAGATTGAAAATAGGATTTGAGTAATAACTAGGTACAAAAATATTAATGTAGGTACTTTACCAGTTTTAACTTTTCGGGTGCTTTCCACTATCAAAAGGTATCAGCGACTGAAAGAACTTATTTATTATGCAGGACTTTAAAATTGGTGGATGCGCCGGGTGGTAATGTCTTTTTTGATTAATACTCACTCTGTAAGGCGTGGAAAAAGTTTTCTTTGCTAATTCAGTAAAGATTGGGCAAACATTTACCTAACGTGATCTTTTGCTTGTTACAAAAAATTCATCGTAAAAGCTTTTGTTTTTTAAGGACAACCATTCCACCCATATTTTACAGATATATTTATATTAATTTAAAAACTCTTAAATTTTGCCTTACGATTAGTTAAAATCGGATTTAAAATACTATGTATAAAATTGATCTGAACATGCATTATCCTAAATATAAATGCAAAATAGAAATAGAACACTGTGATAACATAACCGAATTGGATTTAGTATTTTCAAAATAGAAAATTGAGGTTTAAATCTAGCCAAATCACATAGAAAATAATGTACATGTAGAAAGGATATTCAATATGGAATATGTAAGTAGGTATTTAGCATCATCATCATCATAAGGTTGTCAGTTCTAAATCAACGACTTTTTCTAATTGTTCGTCTCCTATCTTTACATTCGCTGTTTCCCTATATTTTCTTCCCTTGCATACAAGTATTTTTTTTACTTTTATTTATTTTCATACAATACTGTTTTATTAATACCGCTTCCACCCTCCTTGCTTGATGCTAATACTGATATATCATCTGCAAATCCAGCCGTACTAATCTTTTGCCCCTGTATATCTATCCCTACATTTGTAGTAATGATGATCATTACGTCTTCGATGTATAGATTAAAAACTTATTCAGAATATACTTTAAGAAGCTTTTAATAGTAGCAAATATTCAATATTAATATGAAAATTCATTTCATTTTTATAAAGTACAAATTGCCTCAAACCTGGTACTTTAGGCTTCACACATCAGTGCTTTGATTACTAAGTACGATTTATAAGAACAAAGGGTTTCACGGCCGGAATTCATAGTAATATGAAGATTCGGGCTATAGGGCCGTGGTCTAAGTGAACTGTTGTGTCCAGATGTTTCGTCAGCTATTGCGGCTGACATCCTCAGTGGTAGTGCTGCGTTGACAACGTAAACGTAGATTATATCTCGAAGTCTCGACAGCGACTGGTAGATATAATCTACGTTCATGTTGTCAACGCAGCACTACCACTGAGGATGTCAGCCGCAGTAGTTGACGAAACGTCTGGACACAATAGTTCACTTAGACCACGGCCCTAAAGCCCAANACTATAAAAATAAATGTCGAAAAATACACAACTAATAAAATGAATAATACGACTCAACAATTTTCATAAATACAGTTTTCTTGTAGCTCTTGGGCATGAAGTTTTTAAAGTTTTTGTTTGCTGTCTTTAGTCGCTGATAGGACTTTTATTATTGATGCTACGTAAAAAATGTATTAACTTTACAGACAACCGATTTTTTTTCATTAATTTGTGCATATTTTATGTGAACCCTTCCTGCTCTATTGGTTTATTCACTGATGGATATTTGCAGGCATATGTGACCAAAAATGTCGAAATAATCTCGGTTCTTATGAATGCTATTGCGATGAAAACTACGTATTACAATCGGATAAAAGAACCTGTCTCGCCAAAAACGGCGAAGCCTTAATGGTATTCAGTACTGTGTCAGAGCTAAGGGGGCTATTTTTGCAGTCTCACGTTTATTTCTCACTTGCGAAGGGTTTGAATCAGGCAATCGGTGTAGATTTCGACGGTGAACATTTATATTGGACCGACGTCTTTTCGGAATCGGAAAGCATAACTCGCGCCCGAGAAGATGGAACCCATAGGGAGGTACTTGCTACAAAGTAATTCGAAGTAATTCTACTGAAATCTACTCACAAATATTTCAGTTAATCGTTACATCCGGATTGGTGACCCCTGAAGACATTTGCATCGATTGGATCACAAAAAATCTTTACTTTACCGATTCCGATATGCAGCATATCGGAGTTTGTACGAGTGACGGATCTCATTGCACTGTTATCATGAACGAAGACATTGATAAGCCAAGAGGGATTGTTCTAAATCCTTCAGTAGGGTAAATATCTAATTAATGGTAGAATGCTTTACTTGTGGAAACTTAATAATCAATTAAAGGAAACGAAAATAAAGTTTTAAAAATATACATATTAATTGTTCACAACAATTGTTTCACCATAACATTGACCTCTTCAGGTGAAGATATTCTGATTAAAATTGTTACAAAATTAGCTTAAATACTAAAAGTTTACAAATTTTTTGGAGTGGGGACAACGAAAAGGAGGGATGAGGTAAGAAATAAAGTTTTTGGAGACAAATTTAAATTTTATAATGAACTATTTACATCAATCTGATCATTTAGTAAGTGTGTTTTATTGTTAATTTTAAATAAATTACCAAAAAAGACATAAATTAAATCTAGCCGAAAGT
>NW_020439682.1:660860-683600 GCF_000699045.2 Agrilus planipennis
CGATGCGTCCGCGTGGACAGCTGCTATACAATAATACATTTCCATTTACCTCCTTCTCTATATCCATACAAAATATCTATCAAACAAATAAAATTAAAATTTTCTTTTGAAAAATGAAACCATTCCATCAGTATTTTCTTATGACGTTGTCACGTTCAATTATCGTCAGTAAACCGACTTTACAGACAACCGATTTTTTTTCATTAATTTGTGCATATTTTATGTGAACCCTTCCTGCTCTATTGGTTTATTCACTGATGGATATTTGCAGGCATATGTGACCAAAAATGTCGAAATAATCTCGGTTCTTATGAATGCTATTGCGATGAAAACTACGTATTACAATCGGATAAAAGAACCTGTCTCGCCAAAAACGGCGAAGCCTTAATGGTATTCAGTACTGTGTCAGAGCTAAGGGGGCTATTTTTGCAGTCTCACGTTTATTTCTCACTTGCGAAGGGTTTGAATCAGGCAATCGGTGTAGATTTCGACGGTGAACATTTATATTGGACCGACGTCTTTTCGGAATCGGAAAGCATAACTCGCGCCCGAGAAGATGGAACCCATAGGGAGGTACTTGCTACAAAGTAATTCGAAGTAATTCTACTGAAATCTACTCACAAATATTTCAGTTAATCGTTACATCCGGATTGGTGACCCCTGAAGACATTTGCATCGATTGGATCACAAAAAATCTTTACTTTACCGATTCCGATATGCAGCATATCGGAGTTTGTACTAGTGACGGATCTCATTGCACTGTTATCATGAACGAAGACATTGATAAGCCAAGAGGGATTGTTCTAAATCCTTCAGTAGGGTAAATATCTAATTAATGGTAGAATGCTTTACTTGTGGAAACTTAATAATCAATTAAAGGAAACGAAAATAAAGTTTTAAAAATATACATATTAATTGTTCACAACAATTGTTTCACCATAACATTGACCTCTTCAGGTGAAGATATTCTGATTAAAATTGTTACAAAATTAGCTTAAATACTAAAAGTTTACAAATTTTTTGGAGTGGGGACAACGAAAAGGAGGGATGAGGTAAGACATTATGTGTTTGGAGACAAATTTAAATTTTGTAGTAAGTTTATTCTTTAAACATTTGTACGGTATTATTATTGAAAAAGAAGAACAAAATATATGAAGGAAGGTTTATCCTTTATACATGGATAGAAAGTAATATTTTTCGAAACAAACAAAGTGTTATTTCGGTAATAACACGTTATTTGTTTCACTAAATTTGTGATAAGTTAGACTGCGATGACGATAGTAACAAATAAATTTATAAATTTATTACATGTGAGTTAACCATGATTGGCTTTATAGAACATTCAAATTCTTCAGAATTTCCTACATGTTTATAAAAAATTTTAAATGTTTTTNAAAGGAATTACCAAAAACCTATAAATCGAACCTAGCCGAAAGTCTTTACATTAATAAATACAATAAATTAAATGTTTTAATGAAAAATGATCAAATTGATGTAAATAGTTCATTATAAAATTTAAATTTGTCTTCAAAAACTTAATGACTTACCTCATCCCTTCCTTTCGTTGTTCCTACCCCATAAAATTGAAAACTTTTAGTATTTATGCTAATTTTGTAATAATTTCAATCAGAATACCTTCATCTGAAGAAATCAATGTTATGGTGAAACACTTGATGTAAACAATTAATATATATTTTTGAAACTTTACTTTCGTTTCCTTCAAGGATAAATATCGTTCGTTCTATAAACTGCAACGCCATGAAATGGTTAAATATTAAATAAATAAAATAACTGACCAGTTGCTGCAAGTAAAAGTGAATAGCAGTAAAGCTGCTACCTTTTAGTTGTGAAATTTTTAATTGCTGTTTTTAAAGGGAAATGTATTGGACCGATTGGGGCAATTTTTCGAAAATTGGGAGATCAAAAATGGACGGTTCTGATTATACGGTTTTTGTAAGTGACAAAATTCATTGGCCCAATGGTTTAGCACTTGATTACCATAACGAAAGACTCTATTGGACCGATGCCAAACACACTACCATTGAAAGTATACGTTTAGACGGCACAGACAGAAGGGTAAATACATCCCCATATGTTTATAAAAAATTACGGTGGAAATTTTTAGACCATCCTGGAAGGAATAGTAAAACATCCGTACTCTATAGCAGTGTTTGAGAATAGATTATATTGGTCCGACTGGGCTACTCAATCCCTAGAATCCTGCGAGAAATTTACTTGTAAAAATAGAAAAACTCTGGTTACAGAAATTAATCATAAAATTTATGGAATTCGTATACACCATTCGTCCATGAAAAACACTTCTATTCATAATCCATGTGCAGGCTCATTGTGTAGCGATATTTGTCTTTTAAGGGGAACTTCGTACAGCTGCGCCTGTCCTCAGGAGAAAACTCTTTCCTCTGATAAACATACGTGCTTAGGTAATAAGGAAAGGCTGTTTTTAAAAGATTGCAACAAGCACAAAGAAAACAACCCTTGGTATAATCAAATTTGACCCAAAATATAATTATATTCTTCATTCCATAGTGGAAGGACAACGTAAACATACATTAAAATAGGAAGAACGACTATCTAAAAATTTCCTAAAACAAAAATTGTGTGAAATTCAGTCAATC
Organism: Agrilus planipennis; assembly: GCF_000699045.2. Taxonomy (NCBI): domain Eukaryota; kingdom Metazoa; phylum Arthropoda; class Insecta; order Coleoptera; family Buprestidae; genus Agrilus; species Agrilus planipennis. Next base: position 663,497 of record NW_020439682.1, read on the forward strand.
TTCTCATCTTGTTGTTTATTATTCTATTATCAATTTATTTACTGTTGAAAATGAATGAACGTAATTTAAATAAATATTTACGTTGTTTTGCAGAGGATAAAAAGAAAGAATTTGTGATTGCTGGTACGAGAAATCTTTTAGTATCGATCGACTATAAATTATTAGGAAAACATCAAGTGACAACGCTACCTGTTGATGCAAAAGAAATTGGCGCGATCGCTTACAATGGAGAATCAAATTCATTAATAATTTTCGAGTCATGGACGAAGACATTCCTATCAATGGATTTGGTGTTTCTTATCACGGATTCGCTTTTTACGGATTTAACAATTGGAGCAGTATCGTCTGTTCAGTATGGTAATTTTAATGACCTACGTTATTTAAACACACCTTTTAAGAAAACATTTTTACTGTTAGAGATTTGTTCAATATGTTTAATAGGTATCATCGATTTAGAGATGAAATTTATTTGAAATACTTGCATTTAAAATGCAAATACAAAATAAAAAATGTCTATTTTTATCTTGGGGTTGTAAATGTTTTGATATAAAATGTTGATGTTGAACAAATCAAAAAAGGATCTATCAACTGGTTATTTAATTAGCTACAAAAACATAGAAAATAAAAATTAATTTGTAAACTTTAACAAACTTTTATTACTTTCGACTACAGGAAGCTTGACCGAACTTTGGCTTCTTCAGAAGATCATTATATAACTTCTAAAGAAGCCTAACTTTGGCGAAACAACATTGTCAAGTGTGAACCTTACATTTAGTTTTTATTTTCAATACTTGTAATTTATCTTCGTCCGTTTTAGATGCTTTAGGTAAAAACATCTATTGGTGCGATAGTGTTAAGGCAACCGTCAACGTTTATAGCTTGCAAACAAATGCGAAAACAGTTTTATTGCACGATTTGGAAGAAGAATCACCAATTGCTATGGTACTGATACCATCTGAGGGGTACGTATACTGAAGTTTAATTTTCGAATACATTTTATGTCAAATAAAAGGGAATCAAAAATAGTCTCATTAACTATTCAAATAAAGTCCGAAAAATACGAACAATAATCTAATACAGATCTTCATCTGCTTCCCTTTACTTCTGTTTCTGCTTCTAGTTCGTTTCTAATCGTTCTTGATGTCTCAGGTGGTGTCCTACCATCCCATCTCTTACTTTATCTATCTGTTCTCGTACTTTTTGTAATAACCGCCCCTCATTATTAATGTTTTCTATCCATATACATGATGGAATCGACATTTATTTGGTGAAAATTCATAACTTTATAAAAAATAATAATTTTCACAATATAAGAACAAAGGCTTTCACGGCCGGAATCCATAGTAGAATGAAGATTCGGGCTATAGGGCCGTGGTCTAAGTGAACTGTTCCGTCCAGACGTTTCGTCAGCTACTGCAGCACCACCACTGAGGATGTCAGCCTTAGTAGCTGACGAAACGTCTGGACGGAACAGTTCACTTAGACCACGGCCCTATAGCCCGAATCTTCATTCTACTACTAATAATTTTCACAATTTTTTATTTTTACAACGACAATTGTTTCGCTAACACAGTAGCTTTTTCAAGTGGAGTGTTACACTAAATATTTTATAGAATTGTAGTTTATTGTATATATAAAGAGAGGGTTACATTAGAATAAATTTAACAACAACAATGGTGATATATAATTTAACTCTATTTGATTATTTAACAATAGTTTTGCGTTATGATTTTTAATTTTGTTTATTTCCAGAGATTGTTAAAAACTATTAAGTTTTGTTTCTTAGTTACAATTTTCTTTTTTATATTCAGAGCTTTTAAAATGTTCATTAATTCTGGTTTTGAATGTTCTTCCTGTTTGACCAATATAGCATTAATTTATAGACGTCTGACTTATTTTTTTAAGGAGATTTTCATCTTTACTTGTGTTGTACGTATTTAATATTTGCATTTAATTTCAGATTAATGTTTGTTGCTTTCAAAAAGGTCTTCACAGTTCACATAGATCGTATGTTAATGGATGGTACAAGCCGAACTCATGTAATTGAACAAGGTCTCTTGGGACCAGTCAATCTGATGTACGATTTCCAATTGTCTCGAGTGTTTTGGACAGATTTCGACACTGGAAACATTGAAAGCACAAGCATAGAAGGTACTTAAAAAATATAGAGTTTTTTGGGATTTTTAGTATCACACAAATGACAGGATCGAATTTAGATTTTTGCTGTTTAATTTTTTTAACCTTTCTTGTATTATCCTTCCCAATTCCATTCCTTATCACAACTCATCATCATCATAAGGTCGTCAGTCCTAAGACTGGTTGGACACGTACCTCCACTCATTCCTATCCTGAGCTAAACTTCGCATTTCCCTAAAACTAGAACAACCCACATCCTTAACTATTTGCGAACAGTAATCTAATCTAGGTCTACCTCTACCCCTCCTAACTCCTGTTTCTGCCTCTAATATGTCTCTGACTAGACCTTCATACCTGAGAAGGTGTCCTACCAATTTATCTCGCCTATTTTCTATTGACTTCCACAGAGTCCTCTGTTCTCCTATTCTTTCTAATACCTCTTCATTTCTAACCTTCTCTATCCACGGTATCCTCATCATTCGCCTACAACACCACATTTCGAACGCTTCTAACCTTTTATTTTCCGCCGCGCCCACTGTCCCTGTGTAGCACCCGTACAGCGGCGCGCTCCAAACATACACCTTTAACAACCTTTTTCGAATTTTTAAATTAACCGTTCGCGAGCATAGAAGTGACTTCTTTTTATTAAAGGCGACACGACCCTGCGCTATCCTCTGCTTTATATCCCTACTACTCCTTCCATCCTGACTTATCTGACTTCCTAGGTATCTAAAATTAGCCACTTCTTCTAATTTTTCGTCTCCTATCTTTATATTCGCTCTTTCCCTACTTTTTCTTCCCTTGCATATCACAACTATTGAAAATAAAACAATACACACCAAGAATAGTTCTATGGCTAAATTTAACCATGTTTTCATAATTTTTACTGTTATCATCTTCATAAGGTCGTCAGTTTTAAGACTGGTTGGACACGCACCTCCACTCCTTCCTACTGTATCGTCAATCAATAAATTGTAACTTTTTGAAGTTATTGTAGTCTTTAATTCCTCAGTTTGGTTTTCTTTTTTGGCATGTATAGGCGATGATAGACATGGATTCCGTTCGCTATTAACAAATCCTACAGGCATTGCTTCTACTAGTGATAATGTATTTTGGAGTGTTCGAAATTCAGCAAAATTGTTTTGTTCTAACAAAGTTCAGAACCGAAGTCTACTGTTACATCGAAAACTTGATTTGGGTACGTCAATTAAACAACATCATATTAATTTCCTTCTTTAAATGCATTCAGAAGTTGTAACTTTTATTTAAGTAATTAAATATGATTACAATCCAAATTCTCTTAGGTTTCTCAGACAACGAAAGAATAATTCATTTGGTATCTGTGACGCCTCACAGAAATGCACATCATCCCTGTCAAGTTAATAATGGAAATTGTAGTCACATTTGTTTGGTATCCAGGAAAGATTATTCCTGTGCCTGTCCGCTGGGATTGAAACTAGGAACCGACCAAAAGAACTGTTATAAGCCTGTTGTTTGTGAACATCACGAATTTTTCTGTTCTAAACCGATGCATTGCATCCCTCAATCAATGCGATGCAACGGCCACGAAGATTGTGTAGGGGGCGAAGACGAAGAGGGTTGTAAGCCGAAAGTGCAATGTCCAGCGCGACATTTCCAGTGTGAGACTGGTGAATGTATCAGGGAAGAATTGGCCTGCAATTTTCATTATGATTGCAAGTATGTAACGGGATTTTAGGTCTAGTAGGCCAGTTAAATGGTGAGAAAAAGGGGACCGGTTAAAATATGTTAGGTATATGGGGGTGTACAGTAAATATTTTAAATTAGGTTGTTCCAACCCACGTCAGTCAATTAATCTATAATTTTTGTTGTCGCCGTAGTTTGACGACTTTATTTGTATTATTGTAGGGGCCAATTTTTAGGATTACGCAATTGTAATTGTTGATACGAAACTGCACTTGGTTTTAACTATATATTTAAAACACTTAACTAAGGATTAACAACACTTTAACAAAACAAATGGATAACAAAAAAACTTAAATATGTAGAGTGGACTGTATAAAACTTGAAATTAATGAAAATAGAAACCGAACCGAAAGAGCGAATGATTGAATTGAAGGCCAAATTGTAAGTGTCTCAAAGAATGACTGAACTCCTGAAATTAGAATAAATAGAAAAGTGGAGGAAATAGTTTAAGGGTGGAATTAAATTCAAATTGGGAAAGGTTGATTGGTTGGAGAAAAAGTAGAAGATCGTGATTTGTTATGAAATGAAGACAGGGATACAGAGGGGTTGAAAGATAGTGGGAGTATCAGAAGGGCATTAACCGGTACTTGGGGTACCGACACACGTGCAACGCATCTTTAGAAATGTACCGTTTGCGTCGATTTCTGGGAAACATAACCCAAGCGAAAACCCAATTGAACTTTATTGGGGTGTTCGTGTTTGAATAAAAGAAATTGAATATTACAATATAAACTAGACACAATGGTCAATAAAATCTGTTGAATTTCGATGGTCGGCAAACTACAATTCCCAAATAACTGCTGTAAAATGTATACAATTGAAAATATTGTAATAATAATAAAATAACCATTCCACTAGAAATATAAAGATAGATGCTGAAAAATATACAAATAACAAAATGAATATTACGACTCAACANGGCGAGGCGGCGCGGTAGAAAGCAAGGATCATAAATGTTTATTAAGAAACAGTTACTTCCATGGAAAACGACATATAGGTCAGTTGATTTTTCGAATTTCTTATCAAATCTTCAGTTATTTATTAATCTGCTTGATCTTTACTATGGCTATATTCATTCAAGCTCACAATGTTCCAATTCTAATACGTTTTTCTAGGATTTAAAGTAAACTTTAATAAATAGTAATAGACTAATAGGTAATTGCAAGACTTGCAAGACTCTTGCTGCAAGACCAAGACCAAGACCAAGACTGGGAGCGCAAGACCAAGACCAAGACCAGGTGTATTGGCGCAAGACCAAGACCAAGACTGGCTAAGTCTCGTCTTGTTCTTGCGTTTGGGCAACACTAAAGGTCGTCGTCGGTTGCAGTTGCTTCCTAACGTTTCGCTAGCACAAATGGCTATCTTCTTCAGAGGTCTTTTCATCTCCTATACCTACAGGATATTCCCATTTAGCATCGGACAGTCCACATCCAGCTTCGGAGATGGACGGGACTTTGAAGAAACTAGCGAAACGTCAGGAAGCAATTTCAATCGATGAAGGCCTTAAAACCAGAATCAGGACAGTATCAGTTCATCTACTGGCTATTTTGTAGAAACTAGTAAACACATATTATGAACAAAAGGTAAATGACCAGAGTAAAGTGGGTTAGTGGGGTCCTCAAAAAAAAATTAAGGATTCTTCTTGTTTACCAGTTTCAATACTGTATCTACATTCGTAAAATCTGTTTTTCAGATTGAAAATAGGATTTGAGTAATAACTAGGTACAAAAATATTAATGTAGGTACTTTACCAGTTTTAACTTTTCGGGTGCTTTCCACTATCAAAAGGTATCAGCAACTAAAAAAACTTATTATGCAGGACTTTAAAATCGAAATTTTAAAAATGGTGGATGCGCCGGGTGGTAATGTCTTTTTTGATTAATACTCACTCTGTAAGGCGTGGAAAAAGTTTTCTTTGCTAATTCAGTAAAGATTGGGCAAACATTTACCTAATGTGATCTTTTGCTTGTTACAAAAAATTCATCGTAAAAGCTTTTGTTTTTTAAGGACAACCGTTCCACCCATATTTTACAGATATATTTATATTAATTTAAAAACTCTTAAATTTTGCCTTACGATTAGTTAAAATCACATTTAAAACACTATGTATAAAATTGATCTGAACATGCATTATCCTAAATATAAATGCAAAATAGAAATAGAAATAGAAATAGAATAGAAATAGAATTTAGGTTTACCTCTACTCCTTTTAACACCTGTTTACCTCCAATATGTCTCTGGCTAGACCTTCACGTCTGAGAAGGTGTCCTACCAACCTGTCCCACCTATTTCTTACTGACTTCCATTATAGTCCTCTGTTCTCCTATTCTTTCTAAAACCTCTTCATTTCTAACCTTCTCTATCCACGATATACTTCTTCGAATTTCTAAATTAACTTACTACTAATTTCGTCCTGCATTTGTAACTTCCTAGGTACTTAAAATCAGCTTAAGTAAAATTTGCTTTTGCTTGCAATTTATCATTAAATAAACCAATTGTTTATTTAATGATAAATTACAAATTACATTTAATGCGAAATTTGATCTTAAGTGTTTTTTTTTAATTAGGTTTTTATATGGGCAATGATAATTCTAAAAAAGGGATCTTTTTTCGTTTTTACGTCTGTCGAAATCGAAAATCGAATTCGCGCAAATAACACGTGGAAAATTGTAATGGCATATCTTCAAGGCTTTTTGTGATGTTGTCGGATAATCGTATTTAAGATCGATTCTTTCATTTTATTAATTAATCGTAACTCTTGATTATTACATTCCGATTTAGTCAATTTTTTTAATTAGTTCACTCTTTTGTCTCAAAGTTATAATTCATACTCCAACGTGTTGTTTATCGCAAATGGATCACAAATCCAATCAATTTATTTTTCTTTTGATTTGGAGATTATATTTTTCGTCCCAATATTGTGTCAAATTATTTTTTAACTGACTTAAACTTTTGTAAATGGCCTCGTTGTGCTTGACTGTTTCGTAAAACTTTGGCAACAACTTTTTAATTTTTAAATCTGTTTCCAATATATCAAAATGCTAAATCCTTTTTAACGATCTAACATCTCTCCTTCTTCCATTTTCAATCAGCACCATTTGTATAGTAAATATTTAACAAAATTTCGTAGGTATTTTTGATTCAAATAATTTTGAGTATTTTTGTTTCGCTACTTTATGAGTGGTTTGGTCAAAAATATTTGCAATTCCTTTGATAGGTTCTAAATCGTGTACATCCAATAAGTTCTCCTGTACCAACGGTCTTTGCATCGATAAATCTTTACGTTGCAATGGTGTAGATGATTGTGGTGATGCTACCGACGAAATGTATTGTGACGTCATACTAGATGAGAATGGGTGTCGACCAAGTGAGTTTTCATGCACCCAGAACAAGACCATTTGCCTTCCACTAAACGCGAAATGTAATGGAACGTCTGAATGTCCTCATCACGAAGACGAAACGGTAATACGAATTCTTTCATCAAAAAAGACACAACTTTCTGAACTTTCCCACTTTAATTTTGTTTTCTTTACAGAATTGTACCAAATGTCACACTGAACAGTTCGAGTGTAACAACAAAAAGTGTATTTCATCCCAGTGGGTTTGCGATGGAGCCAACGACTGTGGCGATGATTCTGACGAATCTCCCGATCTTTGTGTCCATCACGTCTTCCCATCAATGCCCCACGTTCATGTACCCTGCAAAGATGGCTTCCGGTGTAAAAACGGTAACTGCATCGACATGTCTTTGGTCTGTGATGGTCACGAAAATTGTTACGACGGTTCCGATGAGTACGGATCTTGTTCGGAACGATGCGAGACCAATAATCCGTGCTCGCAAGTTTGTCATCCGACGCCATCGGGACCCATGTGTTCTTGCTTGAAAGGTTACCAACTGAGCGGAAATGGTCACACTTGCACGGATATCAAGGAATGTTCAAGTGATCCTCCGGTTTGCAGTCAGAAATGTCAAGAACGGGACGGAGGGTTCAGTTGTGATTGCTTTGATGGCTTCGTTATAAGGTAGGAAGATTTAGCAGTTTTCTATTTATTCGGGTTAAAGATCAATTATTTTTCGTTTAGAGCTGATAGAATATCTTGCAAGGGCGTTGGAAATCCCATGGAAATGGTTGTCAGTACCTTTAACGAAATTTATCTGTATTCCCAGCACAAGAGATCAATTTCAGTCTTATTCCGACAGGAGTCGCCCAAAATCACAGGACTCGACGTTTCCCTGAGAACAAGTCACGTCTATTTCAGTGTTCAAGATCTCCAAACCATTTCACGTATTCACATTTTATCTGGTAAAAGAGAATTCCTGTCCGATATTGGTTATCCGAAAATGTTAAGCGTGGATTGGGTCACGGAAAACGTTTACTACTTCGACGCCGATACCAGATCGAAATCGATCAAAGTTTGTAATTTTGAACAACAGAAATGTGCCAAGATATTGAATATAACAAGAGATACGGACGTGTCTACACTCGTGGTGGATCCGATAAACAAATATTTGTTTTATACCCAAGTCCATTGGTGGGTGTTCAACACCCCCACCAGTATAATGTACAGATGCAATTTGGACGGAACCAGTTGCTTCGAAATGGCAGAGTCCATCAAAGGACTGATCACTGGAATTGCGTATGATCTGAATAAGAAGAAGTTGTATTACGCCAATCAACACGAGAGCGTCATATTGAGAATAGATTATGACGGTAAAGGCCAAAAAACAATTGCGAATAACGTGACCAGAGGTCTCAGTCTGTTTGAAGACCACCTGTATTTTTTGTTGCCCAACGGTTACATGGGAAAATGTAGATTGTATGGGGAGAACGTTTTTTGTGATAGTTTCAGACTAAATGGGTACCAGAACGGACTGTTTGCGATAATGCAAAAGTCTAGGCAACCCGATGGGGTTAATGGGTGCGATTCGCACAACTGCACCCATCTGTGCATACCCAGCGAAATCAAACCAAGATGCGTTTGTGAAATTTCCCATATTGTTGATGAAGGAATTGACTGTCATGCAGACCAGGTAGGGTTTTAATAAAAACATTTTCTCCGTTTAAGTCGAAATTATATAGGGTTGTTCGGAAAGTCAGTTCGTTTTTTTTTTGTGGAAATGAAAGACAGTTTTCGTATAATAAACAAATACCGTTCTGGTCCAACACCTTTTGCCATCTTTCTGGTAGTAGCATAATTCCACGTTCATAAAATTTTTGGTCTTTGCTGGCAAAAAACTGATCGAGGCGGTTTTTGACCTCCTCATTTGAGGTGAAGGCTTTACCGTCTAAAAAATTTTGGAGTGACCGGAACAAATGATAATCCGATGGTGCCAGGTCTGGAGAATATGGTGGGTGTAGCATTGTATCCCATTCAAGCTTGAAAAGCTTTTGGCGAGTGACCAAACTTGTGTGAGGTCTCGCGTTGTCTTGGTGAAACACTACACCTTTCCTGTTGATTAGTTCTGACCTTTTCTGTTGAAGTGCATCATTCAGTTTGTCCAGCTGATGACAATAGACTTCCGAATTAATCGTTGTGTTATCCGGTAAAAGCTAAAAAAAAAACGATTCCTTTTTTTTTGTCCCCAGTGATGATGCGCTTCAAAAACGGATCATTTTCGTGACGTTTGAGAAGCGAATCGCAGACGTCAATGCGGCGATACAGATTTCTCTCTGTGAGAACATGGAGAACCCATACATCGAGCTTCGAGGATAATCCCAGGCCTTTCAAGTGGTCATAAACTGTTGAATTTGATAAATTTAACCTCAATCCGATCTCACGTGTTGTTATTCGCCGGTTGACATCAACTAATGCCTTTATCGCGTCTTTATCAGCTTCAACCGGTCTTCCCGAACGTGGTGCATATTCGACATCAAAATTGCCAGATCGAAATTTAGCGAACCAGTTCTGGCACTGGCGTACTGTCAACACACCTTCTCCATACACATCAGTCAATTTCTTTCTGGCTTGAACAGCATTTTTACCCTTTCTGTAGTAAAACAGTAAGATATGTCGAAAATACTGCTTATCGCTCTCCATATTTAAAAGGGCACCAACCAAAAACTACTGCGTAGAATTAATTGGAATGTTTCACACATAAGCCTTGCTATATGAGCTCTGAAAGCATATAAAAATTATACGGCTTAAATGTGAAGTTGGGTGCAAAAGAATACAATTAAATCCTCTGTCGGGAAAAAACGAAATGACTTTCCGAACAACCCTATATTTTCTATATACTGAGCGGCGTGGTCTAGAAACATATTTAGGAGAACACAGGTCTTCTTCGACCACTTTTTTGTTTGCATTTCATTTGTCTTTTCCCAATCACTACTCATTCGTTCCCACTATTCCTAAAAGAAGATGCAGTGTAGGTAGGAGGGTCAGGGACTGACCGGCTATTCGCATTATTATTCTTTATCTTTCATCTTCAGTTGTTTGCCATTGGGCTAGAAATGACAAAAAAGAGTGACTAAGGGGAGTTCCATATTGGGGGTTGAAGGTCATGGATTGACTGTCCACCTTCAATGAATCTGCCGATGAACTCTTTTATCCAATATTTCTTTGAATCGTATCCTCAGGGATTTTCAATTTTTTTGAAATATTAAATTGAAACAATAAAACCACTTGGTAAAGATTCACAAAATTTGTTTGAATGTTATCGACAGTCCATTCGATTCTTATATCATTTTCAAGACTGTAAGAATGAAATAAAAATTGAAACGGCTGTCGACGCTCTTCAAATAAAGTTTGTGAAACTTAAATAATAATTTATGCCTTAAAATTTCTAACAGATAACCTTGATAATATTAGTGTACAATTTTGATAAGCTAGTTTAAAAAAAAAAGATTTATTGCATATTAAATGATTAAAAATCACATTTAAAATGTTAGAATGAAAAACTAAATAACATCAAAAGGCCTAAACTCCAAGTGGATTACGACAATATCCAGAAGATTCCTGTAAATCAGAAAAGTTCTGGCTCATTAGCTGCAGGAATTATAGCACCCTTGATTATAATAGCTATATGTATTGCTGCCTATTACGTATTTAAAAGGAAAAGTTCTGGTAAATTCAATGTAAGGTATGTACACAAATTACTTTACTTTTAATTTTACGTATTATATTAACAAAAAAATTAGTACACGGTTGAACGGTGTAACTATTTAAATTTCAGTGTTCGTTTTCAAAATCCTGTTTTTGGTGCTCTGAATAATGCTCTTGATGAACGAATTCTCTCCCCTGATCAACACGAATATACAAACCCCATTTATAATTTCAAAGATGAGGATAAAAGAGAATAAAATGAAACTTTTGAATTAATAAAATGTGAAACATGAAAAAAAAAGGAAGACACAAATACATTAACGGACATATCACCCAAAAAAAAAAAACAAANATAAAATGTGAAACATGAAAAAAAAAAGGAAGACACAAATACATTAACGGACATATCACCCAAAAAAAAAAAAACAAAGAAACACGCAGACGTGCTTGTTGTTTGTTTTTGTCTTTTTCTGTTTTTGTTTTCTTTTCTTGTTTGTTTTAAATTGTTATATGTTTATCAATTTATTATTGTTTTTTGTTTGTTTTTCTGGTAAATGCATGATTGGATAATAAAGAAAATTGAACGCAAGGGTTGACTTGTATGAAGTAATTTTACAAAGACTGTAATGTAACATTAACAATAATTATGAGCGAATGTATCTGAGAGAAAAGTTTTGCAATCTACTTACCTTAACTAATATATTATCGTTATTTACCAGACTATGTACCTAATTCTATTAATAAAAAAAGGTTTTAATAAAGAATATGCACTTTCTTTATTATTGCACATCATGAAAAACATTTTTTTTTTTTGAGATTTTAGGAATAAGGGTCGTATCTGTTGTTCTCTGTAGAAAATCCTTCTGCAAGGATGTGTTAAGGTAAGCTTTTATTAAGAAGAACAAACTTATTTTTTTTATTACTGGTTGCTATCAAACTAAAGAGATAAAATTTGAATTAAGACAAAATACATTAGTAGGTGAATGACACTTTTACTTGTTTTTTCTTTAGATAAATAATGCTTGACCAAGATCAGCACTGTTCCAGTCTTGGTATTGATCTTGGTCTTACTTATTCGGTCTTGGCATTCGCCTTGTTGATATAGTTACGGTCTTAGTCCTGATCTTGAGTGTTCAATTTTGGTCTTCCTCATTTAATCTGATACTTTCTTAAAGTAAGTAAGTAAGTACTCTAAGTACAAATTTTTCTGTTTAACGACACAATAATTGTATTAAATGCAGAAAAATTCTGTCGTTGCGAGTTTGTGAGTTTTGTGACTTTAAATGAAAATAGTGTGGATAGTTGTGAAAGTTATGAAAACTCGAGAACTTACCCTTCCTCTAATGCATAAATTGACCTTTAAGTGAACAAAATAGTACAAGTACTAGAAAGAAGTAAAAAATATCGAAAAAAATAGTTTGTCTCTATACTTCAATCAGGTGTTATCCAGATACAGGAATAAACAGACACCTTTTTTCAAACAAAGGTAAAGTTTCGCTTTTTTATATTTTTATTTTATATCGGCTGAAAATGCAGATAAAGAATTGTGTAATTCCTATGTTCGGTGAATATTTTACCTTATCTGTAGATTTTGGTGATAAAGAGAAGTATCTACCATATAATAAAAAATTAATCTGTCACCAGCAGAATACATGACGTCAATTGTAATTGGCTTTCGTAACTACTTAACGAGAAATTTCTTTAAACAAAGCTGTACTTTTTTTTAGGCAATCGATTTCCATGTAACTACGTCTGACTTTGTCTGAACCAATTAATTACATAACTGTTTGCGAACTCAAAAAAAATCACGATATTTTTCTGTACTCTTTTTTTTTTAATAGCGTATTAATATTTTAGTGGTGCTTGCCTTAAAAAAAAAACATAGAATGTTTTATTTATTTTACATCTTTAGCACCAGAAGGAGTGAAATCGCACTCAATTGGTATTTTTTTAGATCTTTAAGGACCTTCTCAAAAAAATCATTAGTTTACTATTTAGTTCGATTTTATTGTAATAGTTATAAATATATAATAGCGTATAATGTAGGTATAATAAATGGAAGTAAATTTAACACGTGCATAAATGTTTGAGGGTCATCCTTGGTTGTCATTACACCCCCAGCTGTCTGGCTACGTCCGTAACAAATTTCTTAGGGACATTATTTTGCCTGCAAGTAAGAAACATTAGAAATCCGTGCAGTATACAATCAAAACTTTGTATTTGAATAAATAAGAGGCGCTCAATACAGAGGCATGTCCAAATAACTTATAAGTAGATCGCGATCTGTACAGATCAAATTAAACAGTGACGATTACTGCGGAATCAGTTTATATAAAATTGAGTGGATTATCAGTTGTTTAAATGATTTTTCGTCAGATGCCGAAGAAGGTATGAGGTTGTTTTCTAAAGAAAATGATGAGAAATCCGCGCATTATACAACTAAAACTTTGTATTTGAATGAATAAGAGTCGCCCAATTCGTACGCATGTCGAAATTCGGACGCATATTAAAAAAACTTACAAGAAAATCACGACCTGTACAGATGAAATTAAACAGTTACGGTAAGTTTATATAAAATTGAATGGATTATCAATTGTTTAAATGATTTCTCGTCAGATGCCGTAGAAGGTATGAGGTTGTTTTCTAAAGAAAATGATGAGAAATCCGCGCATAATACAACTAAAACTTTGTATTTGAATGAATAAGAGTCGCCCAATTCGTACGCATGTCGAAATTCGGACGCATATTCAAAAAACTTACAAGAAAATCACGACCTGTACAGATGAAATTAAACAGTTACGGTAAGTTTATATAAAATTGAATGGATTATCAATTGTTTAAATGATTTCTCGTCAGATGCCGTAGAAGGTATGAGGTTGTTTTCTAAAGAAAATGATGAGAAATCCGCGCATAATACAACTAAAACTTTGTATTTNGTATATTAATCCGTAAGAAGTAATTATTTCTCGATATATCAGGCATTATTATCTTTGTTGATCTTAGATTCTGAATTCGTACGGGCATCGAAATAACTTATAAGAAAGTCGCTACCTGTACGGAACAATTTGAGCAGATGCCAAATTGACGATTATTTCAGAATCAATTTATATAAAATAGAGGGGATTATTGATTTTAATTGATTTCTCGCCAGATGCCGCATCAAGACTTAGAATACTCTAATTATTTGTGTAGGTACTATATAATTATATTTAGTTTAGTCTTCGATGGGGCAAAAGTTTAAAAGTTTTGAAAAAGAAAGAAGAACTAAGAGAAGACGCTAATGCTTTTGGGCAGTGGTCGGTTTCAGCTACCACAATATCGAATAATCAAAATTTTGCACGGAAAAAATGAAAAAGGAAAATTTACTTGAGTATTTACAATTTATCCCACTATCCCGTTGTTTCGAAAGCGAAAATAATAATAATTACTTAGATTATTACAAGTTACCTAATAAATTCTGCTGTTTCTACGGAAAAATCAGTTGTTTAAAATCGAAAATTGAAGTTTTTGCTTAGCCATAAAAATTCAGTTTTCTCTGTGTGGGTATCCGACAATAAATGATTTACCTAAATAGATGGCGATGTTCTCTATTTTATACGAAATAATCGTCGTATTCGGTACAATTGTTCCGTTAAATTTCGTGAAAATTTTGCATAAATATGTTTTAGTTCTTCGATACGTGTATCGGGTTTACTGTGGTCGTCAGTGGTATCAAAATGAACAGCCTCTATGTGCATAAAATCCAAAAACACTGATAAAGTTCATCGAGACACTGTCCGCATACGGAAGGGAAGCTTTGAGTAAAATATCAATGAGTGAGTCATCAATAACTATTACAGTAGCTTCAGTCATACATACGTTAATGCACTTGAAAATATACATCGACTTACTTCAGTGTTTCCACTTTTTTCTTAAGTATTTGTTTAATGTTCAAACTGCGAATCTCCTGTTCTAGGCGAATGGCTTCACCCTCTTCGAATTTTTGTTTCTGTTTTTCGATCCTTTCGAGTTCCTTCTCGTTAATTTGCTTGAGGAGCTCTTTCCTGTGACAAACTGCTGCCTCCCGTTGCTTTCTCTTTTTTTCTTGCTCCTTGTTGTACTCTTCTTGTTGCACCTTGGCAACCTTTTGTATTGTTCAAAGAAAAATAAAGAGGTGATTACGTGAGACAGCATTAGCGAACGAATGTCGACTTTAATTAACAACCTTCCATTAATTAATTAGTTATACTGGTCTGAGGTGATTCAGTTGTGCAAAAAACTAGATAAAAGCTTAAATTATCTTTATTATTAGATATTTTTAAAATTTTATTAATCAGTATGTAATAAGTGTAGTTCCTGTTATGTAACGTTTCTTTCGGCGTTAGGTATTAGTATATAAGTATCATACAATGATGCAAATATTTGCTTACAATTATTATCTCATCTGGCTTTCGTTATGTCCTTACAAAGTCAAGCCAACGTAAAACAGTATCGCGTGTTTGTGTGGTTACTACGCGAACTGTTTGTCTTAAAGGATTATTAATTTTAAGTTTCTTTTGTTTTGGAAATATAGATAAAGAAGTAGATACTGGTAAGAATTAAGTAGATAGATATTTCTATTATTTAGTGTACATGTATGATGAGTATATGTAGGGATGTTGAACAATTTTAGTTGTTTCGTCTAGAAATGTGAAAGGGACAATCTTGAAATAAAATGCTGATAATGGATTGTAGGTTAAATTTTAGTGTCTATGTAATAATAAAGAATTTCAACTTCGCTTATTAAAAGTTAATTTCATTCCATTACCGAAATTTTTACAGAAATTGTTTCCTATATAAACTAAAAACTCATTAAATTTTTATATTTTTTATGTATTNAT
Organism: Agrilus planipennis; assembly: GCF_000699045.2. Classification (NCBI taxonomy): domain Eukaryota; kingdom Metazoa; phylum Arthropoda; class Insecta; order Coleoptera; family Buprestidae; genus Agrilus; species Agrilus planipennis. Next base: position 679,261 of record NW_020439682.1, read on the forward strand.
TAGTAGATTATTGGATTTATGTATTTCATTAGGAAATAATCGATTTGTAATCGATTGGTCGATTAACTTTCTATTAATCGATTAGCTTCCGATTAGCCTATTAACTTTCGATTAAGTTCTTGCAAATGTACTGGTGTTATTAATAATTTTCGTTTAACTAACTAATTTTGAAACAAACATTGCTTTTGGAAAAGCTAGGACGAATCTAAAAGTAGCGAATTGCTTGCGTCATATCTAGAGATGTGCAAAACAATTTTTTAAAAGTATTTAAGTACATCTCCCTTTTAATCAGAAAAATGACACTGATGAAAAAATAGTTTGCTTAGAGTGAAAGATCAGAGTCAAAATAGGGTTGCAAATAATTTTATCGATGTAAAATCAACATCAGTCGTTTTATATCAAAATATTTACAACCCCATTTTGTTTTCTTTTACACATTGTAATAAAAGAAAGAAACGTTTTGTCTCCTTTTTAATCTTCTAATACCTTCAAAAGCCAATGGGAACAACTTTTATTCATCATTTTATATAACGTTTGATCGGTGATACTAGGAAAACTCTTAACGGCAAAAATGTATTTTGCATTTTACAAATAGAAAATAAGTTGGGAAAAGTATTTTAAATAAAATACAAATGCTTTTCTCGAAAAAGTGTTTAAATGCAAGAAAAAAATAGGTATTTTCTATTTTGTATTTGCATTTTAAAAGCAAGTACTTCACATAAATCACATCTCTGGCAGAGTGTCTACCAGAGATGTGATTTATGTATGTAATCGGTATGATTGTACGAAATTTGGATGTGGTAATAATTCTATAGAAAATTGCTTTTATTCTTCGCTTTGAATGAAAAACTCAAATATATAGGTACGGGAAAATAAGTTATTTTTGCAGGAAATTGTAGAAAAGCAGACATTGACCTTTATACTTTAATAATTAAAGAGATGGGACAGATAATTTCTATGTTTTGATTTTACTTCTCTGTTAACTAAATATACTGTGAAATATTATTCTGAAAATTCATTTCTGAATTTTTTACCCACTACACACTACCTCAAATTAATGAGGTTCCGGGTTCAATTCCCGGTGGGGGTGTGATAACAGCAACAATTTTTCCATCATTAATTTGTGGTAGTGTGTAGTGGGTAAAAAATTCAGAAATGAATTTTCAGAATAATATTTCATATTAAACTAACTCACTTCTAAAAGATGTCTAAATTGTATGTACGTTTAAATATACTGTTTTTATTGTTCTATAATTTTACTCTTAGTCATATAATGAGGGCGATTTTCTGTACCCCTTTCTTGAAATCCAAAACATCCAACCCTTATTCTCGTTTTTATAAACGTTAAGTACGTATATTTAATAGTTAAATATATAAAGCAACATTATCATTGTATGATTTTGGCAGTTCTCTAACTAGTTATAATCAAATGTGTTTCCATTTTCAGTGAGCCATATGTAGTGTAGCTAACGAAATTGCACTTGTTAGAGAATTTTTTAAAGTATTTATGAAACTTAAATAAGCGTTATAATTATTTAAATAATTAAAAATGTTTCCAGCGAAAATTGCTACTTTCTACTTTCTCTCTAATCTGTGAGTATCATTTTTGTACAGTTTCGAATGGAAATAATGTGGCACGTACTTGGAAAAATTCTTGTCTCTCACGAGCTATTTCTAATGCCTGCCCTTTCCGGATATCTTCCATTTGTCTTGCTCTATCTCTTTTCAATTCTTCTTCAGCATCTGCTTTTCTCTTGGCGATAGCTTTTTGTTTATCTCTCCATTCTCTCTCTACCTAAAATCGAATTTATTTATGTTTGTATTATCGATTTGATATAAACAATAACAAACTGCAAACGTAAATTTGTACGTACAATATTGTTTTGTTGAAGTATTGTTCGTTACGTTCTGACCATAGACTTGTTATTAATTTTCCTGTAATCTAAAAGTAAAGAACTATTTCCCGCATATTTTTCAAAATTTTATGTTCAGTAGTTTCGGAAATAAGCGCGGGAAAACGATCAATTTTCATCTATTTATGACTTTAAACCGATTTATTTTAAAATTATAAATTTAAGTATATTTGAGACCCTAACAATAAGCCTTTTCATTTAATTTGTCACAAGGTACACTTTGCAATACATTTGTTTTTAAATTCCAAAAAAAAAACGACCCGCAGGTTCAAAATTAATTTATTTACGTTCTGCATCCGTGTTTGGATCACAGAAAGTCATATATGTACTAAATCTGAACTTAATCGGTCCAGTAGATTCGGAGCAAATTGACTGTGACAGACGGACGGAGAGACACACTAGTGATCCTGTAAGGGTTCCGTTTTTCGTTTAGGCGTACGGAACCCTAAAAGGTGACAAAAATACGTCGCTTTATTTGAAACATTTTTGTAGATGAGTATAGGTTAAAAGTTGTTACCTCTTCTTGTATTCTCATGGCATTAAGTTCATCAGCGGCAGCTTGTTGGTCAGCTGCCCTTTCTTGCATGGCCCTTAATCTTGCAATTTCCTTCTCTTTTGCTGCTTTACCCTCCTGTATCTCCCTTTCAAGTTGCTCTTCTCTTTCGGCTTTCTTTCTCATAAATTCTTGCACCTTATAATTGCATTTACTTTAATTTATGTATCTGTAGATTTTCACAACTTATTTGCATATTTCATTAATTAAATAATACGTAATATACTTACTACAAATTTCGTTACAATGTTATAAATAGAATAAAATGCACAATGCATAATTTGTGTTGATGACCCAGCTGGGTTATTTTAAACCATTGTGATAATAATAAAAATAAAGTAAAATTTAGGTTTTAAATATTTGAAAGAGTGTTTACTTGTATGTAAGATGGCATAAAATGTGAGATCACATATATATATATATAGGCCAGGTAGGACGAATTATGGAAGTGAGGATCAAAGAACATAATATATACTTCATTTACTTTCTGTAGCGATTTGCCCGTTCCAATGTCTTGGATGCGCGTTGACAAAATCGTAGATAGGGAGAAAAAATCTCATTATACTCTCGACTGTTGTTCATTAAACATACTTTTTCATACAGTACCTGCCAAAAGTTTTGTTCAATCAGGAATAGTACTGCGAGTCGAAAACATGCGTTGAAGCCTTTAATATGTTTTCAAATATAAACAAACATCTCGTTGATATTTTCAGTAGTAAATGGTATCAATAACAGCACATTTGAGCAATGCAATTGTAGTGGATAATATGGTCAGTTTTTCCGTGCAGTACTGTACGGATTATACGCTCCCCACCGGTTGAGAGTTTGGCCGAGAGTTGTCTCCTTTCTTTTCTGGCCGAGTGCTGTTCTTTTCTACTTTGCACCGGCCAAACTGAAGGTCACATCGCTACAGAAAGTAAACGAAGTATATCTGAAGATTAAAAAGTATAATATAAGCTCATAACTCTTGATTGGATCTGCTTTTTGACTATTTTCGTATGTAACATGTTGAAATATGTGTAGAGTCCTTATTAAATACTTTTTTTTACATTATAAAACACGTAGAGCGAGTGATAAGAAATTACTACTTACTCTCATTTCAGTAATTTTTTCTTCTTCTCTTTCAATCAACTTATATTTTTCTAATTCCTTGTTATTCCTATTAAATTCCTCCCTAATTTGTTTCTGTTTTTCACGCTTCGCCTTTTCTTTCTCGTCGTCTTCTCGCCTCATGGCAATCAAGGCCCTGTTTATATTCCTACTTTCTTCTTCCTTTGCTTCCGTTTCCATCAAACGACTGATTTCATTTTCTTTGATTTGTTGCATCATCGCTCCTACAAACGTTCTGTTTTTCTCTTTTTGTTCCTGTCTCTTCCTTTCTTCTTCGTTAATTGCCATTTGACGTCGTTGTTCCATCATCATATCTAAACGTCTATCTTCTTCTTCAAGTTCTCTTTTAATAACCTATTGCAGGGTAAAAATATTTAATAATTATTATTAATTAATCCGTGAAAGTGCAGTCTTAAAGTTTCTGTTTTGAAAATTATTTTACATTTTCCACAGTATCCTTAGACGAAAGTAGTCAAAGTCAATTTTTACGCTAATTTTATTTAAGGCTTTTTCAAGATTGTAATTGATTTTTGTATCGAGTAATAATTTAGGTGGTAATTGTTGTCGGTTTCCAAACGTTGCGATTTGCGTAGTCGTACATGCTATAATATAAAATGGAATTTCACAATAAACGTAAAATAATAACTAGCATAAATAATTAAAAACACAATGCTTAAATTGATGATTTGATTCTAATGATGAAACGATAAGATACTATTATTTAATTAATCATATTAAATCGCGTGGTAGAACGGCGTTCACGA
>NW_020439682.1:684037-695078 GCF_000699045.2 Agrilus planipennis
GTATTATTATTATTATTAGAACAATTTTAGAAATATAAAAAATAATATCCACCGTTTTTCAATTGGAATAGTAGAGGCTATTTAAAAAGTTTTGGACTGAGATTATAAGCATTTTATTGTAATTTTGATGTTATGATTTGTCAAAATGTTTAAACAATTAATAACATATTAAACCTAAACGTCACTTAGGGTTGTAGTTTTATAGGTATTCGGAAAAGGTGTTAAATGGGCGATTATTTAATTTATCTCACTTTAATCAAAAGTCCGCAGAAAAAAAATAAAATTTCGTTGTGTTAATTTCGCCTTATTCAACATTTGTCAGTCTTTTTTTGGTTTCAATAAATAAAAATCGTGTTTCACTTGTGATTGTGACGATTCTTCTTGAACATCCCCCTTATATACCCTTCTAGCTGGTAACACTTATTTATTACGCGACGCCCATTTGACCTCCGTACGCTTTGCTAATGTTAAACAAGGATGTTATCGTAAATAGTATAAAGCTAAAAAATGATCAGTGGACATATTATCAGAATGGAGCAAACAAGTCGGAATACATACAGGCTGAACGATAATAAGCAATTGAATTTAATGTTAGACTCTATATGTGATGTGTTTTCATATAAAAATGTATAGAATTTTTAGGAAAAATAATTTTCTGTTCCTGTAAGGAGCACACATATAACTGAGGTACATATAATAGTTACTAATTTCTACTTAAGGATGTTTGGGAGTATGTCAAAATGCTACGAGACAAATAAAAATTTGGAAGAACGTTCCTCATTCAATTCTAAAACTCCTGTAAAAATTACAAATCGATTCACTAAACCGTTAAAAAGTTATTGAAATTTTAAAAAATTGTAATTTTACACGTCATTTTATGGAGATTCGTTAACCGAACAGATTAAATTTATTTTTATTAACAGAAAAAAAGCTACCAGAAATTTCAAACTTTTATAATAAGTAACTTGAACTCTGGAGAATCACTTTAGCGTAAGGTTATTCAAATTCACTAAATGGTTATCGAGGAAAAAATGAAAAATTAGCTGAAAATCTCGTTTTTACTTGATAATATAATGATAATATTTATAATTGTCTGAAATAAATGCAATTTTAAAGTTTTAATTATTATTTAAACATATTAAAAAGTTTTACGCTCATTATTAATAGAGATTGAAACTAAATATTTTTTTGTTTCGAAGTTGAAATCAAGGCATATTCACTGCCAAAAGTCAGTTAAAAATTTTCCATATTATTCGTTATATCTTATTTTATTCAAAGTTTTTGGTCAATTCCAAATTTTCTCTCAAACCGTATACTTTTTCTTGTGTATAGATAGTATTTATTTACCTCACGATATGCTGCAAAACCTAATTAATCACGAATTTCTAATTTTATGTACTCTTGTCTCCGATTGTACCTCCCAAACAACCTTAACACAAAATAAATTTAGTTTACTCGTTTAAAAACTTGAAAAGGTAGAAAAAAGAAAGAAAAAACAGCATCACTTTAACGTTAAATTAATATTTATGCTGAAAACATAAAATTGAAAATGTATGCTCGTTATGCCATTTCACAAATAAAATTAATGAACTGATATTTCAATTTGTTTCAGGGTTTGTACGTCTGCCTCTACAAGAAGTAAGGGTACCTGACTTGTGGTCGATGATATGGGTTTTCCTAGTTTTCACATGTCACGGGGTAAGTTTATTTTGTAAAATTTAATTAAAGTAGTTCTTTATTATAAAGTACGAAATACCTAAAAATCGAAGACAATTTAAAGATGTAAACCTGACCTCCTTTTCCGTTAATTGCGCTTGTCTAATAGCCAGGCATTTGGAAGCCAAAATTATGCTGTTTGCAGCTTTCACTTCGTCTTCTTGTTCTTGTCTTAGTTCGAAAGCCCTTTGAAGAAGGTACAGGCTCTTTTTTGTTGCTTCATCCTCAGCCTTTTTTAAAACAAATATTTTGTTAAGAATTAATTTAAACGTTAGGTTTATTCTAGTTAATATTATACCAGAAAATTAACATTTAATCTACAACATTAACATCAATATAGGTAAAAAAGTTTTATCATAAACAAAACCAAATACTGTTGCTGTTTTTGCATCTATTATCCAGTTTTCTTTAAAAATTTTGTTTTGTTTTTCATTAATTATAAAGAGATATTAAAACAGTCCAATTGTTAGTAGAAGTTCATGTTTTAAAATGAGCCCTATGTACATACATTGTTAATACAAAGTTAAAAGATAACAAATTTTTTTTAGAGTTTGATAGTTACTCCTGAAAAGTTAAACAAATACGAATTTATGTTCAATTGTTATTTAATTAATTAATGTCTTCGTAACTTTCCTTTTTTACCAGTTTCACTCAAGTTAGTGTTCTAGTATTAATTTATATTATTAATTTCAAACATTACGTAAATACTTGGTTTAATGTAGACCCTGGTTTTGGTTTCTGTTCCAATTGGGCCTTCTTCAGCATTTGTCTTCTCTCTTCGCATTCATCTTGCAACTGGATCTTTTTTCTCTCAGCTTCTTCTATCATTGCTTTTCGTTCTTTCTCTGTTATCACCTGGAATTATGGTTTTGGATGTAAAAAATAAAATCTATCTATAAGAATTCTCTTGGTACCCAAAGAATTACTATTGTTATTCATTGTAAGATATCATGTAATAAACAAGAGGATTTCATTAATTTAACTATCTGTAGGTACAGTGATGTAGTATGAGTTTCCACTCAACAGCCCTCCCTATTATCACATAATTATGCAAGATCTGCTATTTAAATTGGTCATGATTGCAGTAAAACGGTGTACATAAAAACTTATATTTATAATTTAACCTTTGAGAAGATAATCATTATTAGTTTAAATTGAAAATATATTTGCTTATTTACACATAGCTTTCCTTACAGACTTATGTAGATACATATACATATTTCGGTACTATACCTGTATTTGAATGTAGGGATGAGTTACAAAGATAGAAGAGTGATACTTAGTTTGTATAAAGAGCAACAGGTAGTTACAGAGCTGGGGTTGCACAAGGAGAAGTAAATAGGAAGGGAGTCTGCAGGAATACACACTGTCATCCCCGGTTTGTAATCTATACATCGAAGAAGCGATCAACATCATTAAAGACAGTACAAGGGTAGGGATAGATATATGGGGCTAGAAGATTAGAATGCTTCGATTTGATGATGATATAGCAGTATTAATATCTAGCAGGGAGAAATTAGGATAGCTTTAAATAAAATGGATGCGGTACTGACAAAACAGTACTGTATGAAAATAAATACAAGTAAAACAACAGTAGTGGTATTCAAGGAAAGAAAAAGNTAGTTTGTATAAAGAGCAACAGGTAGTTACAGAGCTGGGGTTGCACAAGGAGAAGTAAATAGGAAGGGAGTCTGCAGGAATACACACTGTCATCCCCGGTTTGTAATCTATACATCGAAGAAGCGATCAACATCATTAAAGACAGTACAAGGGTAGGGATAGATATATGAGGCTAGAAGAAGAATAAATACAAGTAAAACAACAGTAGTGGTATTCAAGGAAAGAAAAAGTAGGGGAAGAGCGAATATAAAGATAGGAGACGAAAAATTAGAAGAAGTGACCAATTTTAGGTATCTAGGAAGTCAGATAATTTAAGTCGGAAAGAGTAGTAGAGACATAAAGCAGAGGATAGCGCAGGGTCGAGTCGCTTTCAGTAAAAAGAACTCACTTCTATGCTTGCGAACAGTTAATTTAGAAATTCTAAAAAGTTTGTTAAGGGTCTATGTTTGGAGCGCGGCGCTGTACGGGTGCGAAACATGAACGGTGGGCGCTACGGAAAAGAAAAGGTTAGAAGCGTTCGAAATGTGGTGTTACAGGCGAATGATGAGGATACCATGGATAGGGAAGGTTAGAAATGAAGAGGTATTAGAAAGAATAGGTGAACAGAAATTAGATTACTGTTCGCAAATAGTTAAGGATGGGGGTTGTTCTAGTTTTAAGGAAATGCGAAGATTAGCTCAGGATAGGATAGAGTGGAGGTACGTGTCCAACGAATCTTAGGACTGACGATCTCATGATGATGAAATATTTTTGAAGAAATCTCCTACTTTTTTCCAGTCTTTTTGTTTAAACAGGAAGATGAATGTTATGAGTTTTTCTTCAGATTATGTTGTTATTATTAGGTTCTACTCATACTTCATCTCCAAATTTACTAGCAATGTTATTGTGACCTTTAAATTGCACAATGCGTTGAAAACTATGATTTGGATGTTTCCGAACCCATGACCTTTTTTATACCCCCAATAATACGCCACCGTGTAGATAAACTTAGTATCTTTCAGTCTGTATTAATTATTTTCGGTTCTTTGAAAAAAGTGGTAAAAATGGCTTAGGAAATATTTACCCGAGCTTGCTTTTTCAATCTTTTGTACTCTGATTCTGGCCATATCCCCGGTAATTCAAGGGGATCTCTCTTTGGTACAATCAGATCCCTTACGCCACTCTGTTCATACAATTTTACAAGTGGCTTGCCTTCGATGGCCCTCGCCGGCTTGTAATGAATGTATTGTCCCCGTAAAGTGTGATTGCATTCTTTAGGGCTAAAAATGACGTGAAATTTACATTAATAATGTGAAACTTACGTTGCATTTAATAAATTACTCATGATCGCCTGCTTTTTTCGTTGTTTTTACGACTTTAACTTTCCCTGTAGCCATTCTTCAGTCTTCTTTACTTTACTTAACATTTATATCATAATATGATAGTACAAACTGACTGTTTGTCAAAATTGAGGAAAATGAATTTGTTTACATAGCAACACAACCACCCTCCATTCTTCTGCTATACATCTATTTGTTAAATCAATATCTGATATATCTACTTATATAGGGTTGTTCGGAAAGTCATTTTGTTTTTCTTTGTGGAAATGAAAGACAATTTTCGTATAATAAACAAATACTTATTAATAAAATATTGACCGTTCTGGTCCAACACCTTTTGCCATCTTTCTGGTAGTAGCATAATTCCACGCTCATAAAATGTCTGGTCTTTGCTGGCAAAAAACTGATCGAGGAGGTTTTTGACCTCGTCCTTTTGTAAAGCTTTTACCGTCTAAAAAATTTTGGAGTGACCGGAACAAATAATAATCCGATGGTGCCACGTTCTGGAGAATACGGTGGGTGTAGCATTGTATCCCATTCAAGCTGTAAAAGCTTTTGGCGAGTGACCAAACTTGTGTGAGGTCTCGCGTTGTCTTGGTGAAACACTACACCTTTCCTGTTGATTAGTTCTGACCTTTTCTGTTGAAGTGCATCATTCAGTTTGTCCAGCTGATGACAGTAGACTTCTGAATTAATCGTTGTGTTATCCGGTAAAAGCTCAAGAAAAACGATTCCTTTAAAATCCCACCAAACAGACAGCATCACCTTTTTTTGGTGAATATCGGCTTTGGAAATGGTTTGAGCCGCTTCATCTTTTTTGCTCCATGACCTCTTGCGTTTGACGTTGTTGTATACAACCCATTTTTCGTCCCCAGTGATGATGCGCTTCAAAAACGGATCATTTTCGTGACGTTTGAGAAGCGAATCGCAGACGTCAATGCGGCGACACAGATTTCTCTCTGTGAGAACATGGGGAACCCATACATCGAGCTTCGAGGATAATCCCAGGCCTTTCAAGTGGACATAAACTGTTGAATTTGATAAATTTAACCTCAATCCGATCTCACGTGTTGTTATTCGCCGATTCACATCAACTAATGCCTTTATCGCGTCTTTACCGGCCTTCCCGAACGTGGTGCATCTTCGACATCAAAATTGCCGGATCGAAATTTAGCGAACCTTTTCTGGCAGTGGCGTACTGTCAACACACCTTCTCCATACACATCAGTCAATTTCTTTCTGGCTTGAACAGCATTTTTACCCTTTCTGTAGTAAAACAGTAAGATATGTCGAAAATGCTGCTTATCGCTCTCCATATTTAAAAGGGCACCAACCAAAAACTACTGCGTAGAATTAATTGGAATTTTTCACACACAAGCCTTGCTATATGAGCTCTCAACGCATATAAAAATTATACGGCTTAAATGTGAAGTTGGGTGCAAAAGAATTCAATTAAGTCCTCTGTTGGGAAAAAACTAAATGACTTTCCGAACAACCCTATATATGCATTTGAATTGTAGGGGTAAAGTTTGAACAATTTTCGGACGTATTCAGTTTACCATTTTTTTTGCGTTTTAGAAGCTATTGTAATTAGTACTTTAAGGACTAAATGAATATTCTTTCATTATCATCGCCATCCGTTGTAGTAAAATCGTAAATATAGAAAAGAGATGTCAGGTAGTAATTGCAGCGGACACTAATAGAGAAAAAGGAATAGCATTATACCAAACAATGCGTAACAGAAAGAGATGCAGACAAACAGAATTTGAGTATGTTGCCAGCAACGGACTTTAAAGAAAGTTCAACATTCCCAGGAATTTAGGAAAGCAAAGATGTTTGTATAAATATATAATTCCAACCAGGTAGTTACAAAGCCGATCCTGATCTTTAGCGTACCTGAACAATCTCTAATTGCTACACCGCTTACTATTATTCGATTTTCACTTTGTCTGTACTACTCATGAAGCATTTCCTAACATAACAAGGACGTACTCAAAACGCAGCAAATGACTACAGTCCCAAGTCCTAAGTGGAAAAAAAAACAAGAAATTTTGATTGTCCTAACTATATCTACCGATATTATACCAGCATTCCTACTTTAATTGTAAATTTAAGCATGCTAACAATTTCCGTTATCGCCATAACGATTAAAAATTAATGGTGACAGTGTACACTCTTGTTAATGCTGTTGACATTTTATAAACATCTATTTATAATAGAACTTTTATTTACGAAAAATGCTTACAATACTTTGTTAGAAGAATTATCTAATTTCCAGAAATATTTATCAAAAAATCCTTCCTTATCCCTTGTATCCATTATCAAGGAAAATTTCAACTATCTAGGCTCAAGGGATCTCTTTTTATAAGTATAGAATATTTATATAGATTTCAGTTGAACGATTATAGCCTTTTACAAACAGCATTCATTTTTACACACTTTACTTTTAACTTTAAATTCTGTTTAAAAATACTTTATTAACAGTAGGTACTAATATTTATAAGGGCATTTAATAAATTGCAGCTGATTTTTATTAACTTCCTAGTATACAGGGAGTACTTATGATGTTTCAACTGTAGTTTTTTTTTTCTATTGAAACATGTTCCAATAATATCGCACCGATCTAAGTTATTCTATTATTAAGTATAAAGTGAGGTTGTAATAATTGGTCTGATCATAAAAATCGCGGTTTTCAACGTACTTTGAGATTTTTCCTGACCGATATCGCGCGAAAAAACAATTGATATCGACTTCGATTGAAGCGTATTAACGACATTATGATCCGAAAAGAATAACATAAAATTCGGTGGAGTCGTTTTTTTATTTAAACGAAAAAACTGAAAGTTAGTAAATTCTTGTAATTTCTAAAAATTTATTTATCTGATCAAATTGGTTCTGACATTCGCGATACTTTGAAATAAATCAGATATTTTTATCCAGTACTGGATACTGTATATCTGTATTTGATTTGATTTGAATCAGTAGCCTCCTCTACCGGGAAGTTATTCGTGTGGACCTCAAGGGTCGCACCAGTGATGCGAGTCCAGAGTCCAGATCCACCCCATGTCTTATTTATTTCTTTATTTACCCGAATAAAACTTATTCATTTCAATTTCACTCTACCGAATTACGACCAAACTGGCTCCATAAGTTTCTCTAAAATATTACCGGAAAAAGTCCGTTTCTTGATTTTTACTCGAGTATTTANCCAAAATTTTAGCGTCGAAACTGAAGTGTGTCTTTACAAATAGTTTTTTAAGAAACGCATACAAAAGTTAGAGTAGTGCAGGAATAACTGCACTTTAGAACAGGGGTCGGCAAGTAATTTTAGGTGGGGTCCGGCTTCATTTAAAAATTTTTATCGTGGTTCAGAAAGAACATACTTATTCGTTCCTCTAAAAAACGATAAGGGTGGCGCCCAAAGCTAACATACTTTGCTACCTTCAGAAAATATTTTTTAAGTAACATATTTCAGTAATTTACTTTCAAAAAATTTTTGGCGGTCCAGTTTTTGACCTTCCGCTGGCCATCAGTGGTCGACCGTTGCTCTAGGAAGACTTCGCTAATAATTAAAGTCGAACATTATGTTTTATATGTTCGTCTTAGGATTTTTCGCACATCCGCTAAGTCAAATTAATAAAGTGTGGCGTCGACAAACTACAAAGTGCTGCCCGGTGTCAGGAGTACGCGACATTAGCTTTTTTTCCTCTGGTTAATTTAATAAACACGTGTATATCAAATGGCAGATAAGATATTTTTTATTAAGGGGGGAATTCAAAAGGACAGCATCAATATAAAAGATTCGTTTCCAGTTACCCGAATAAAACTTATTCATTTCAATTTCACTCTACCGAATTACGACCAAACTGGCTCCATAAGTTTCTCTAAAATATTACCGGAAAAAGTCCGCTTCTTGATTTTTACTCGAGTATTTACCAGGAATATTACTAAACGTACTTAAAACGGTGAGCAATCCCAGTAGAACTTACATCTACGTATATCTTACGTATTAAAAGAAAAGAAGGAAACAGAAGTAAAAACATAAACACTTAATAAGTTAACATTCATTGAAATTAATCCTTTATTCCATAATACAATTGAATTAGATATAAAATCATTTGACATACTTAGACTACAATAGAAAATAAGTACTTTGATTAATACTTACTTGTTTGCTGATGATATCAATTAAGATAAAAAAGCAATTAATTTACAATCTAATTTTTATTTAAAAATGTACAGCTGTCTCGCGAATGGCAACGACCCTATTGGTTGCATGGATTAAATACATATTTTTTTAATGTCTGGCTTTTTATTCGATGTTAGGTATATGTATTTGTAAAAGTCATATATCTAATGGCTTATTGGCTTATTGATGTGATTGCATATTTTTTAAAAAAGAAAATAAGTTACAAGCCAAATAAATTTTCAATTTTTCCACAGCAAAGCCACTGTGATGGTTATTTATCATTTTATCTATTATTAAGGCACATGTACAGTCAATCATTGATTTTTTTATTGTATTTTATCTTCAGTCAACACGGGTGTCTAGGTACTCATGAATTGTATGATATCTACAAAAAAATACATGAAATTAAATTAATTTTCACAAAAAGCAATATTGTATGTTACAAATGTCACTAATTAAAAAATTAAATACGATACGTAACTGTAAGGTACCCTTTCTTATTAAATAAAANGTTTTGTATTGCCGAAGTGAAATTTCAAATGCAAGTCTAAATAGATATTGCACTTTCTGGGTAAGTACAAAAGGACAATTAAATAACATTCTGAAAGGAAAAGATTGCAGTGGAAGAGAAAAATATTAATAGTCTTTTTTTTACAAGCAATTGTTTCATACTGATCAAACATTAGAATGTGTTTTTTACATATTTTAAATGGTAATTTTAATGCCATAATGTGCACACTACACATAAATTTTAAATAGATAATTTCTTCTATATTCTTCGATTGTATTGGGGTGGATGCAAAGTAAATATATCTATTTAGTCGACACGATTATTTTACATTATAAAGAAACAGGCCAATCTCTTTTAGGTAACAAAATTACAAAAAAATCACGAATATGACTTGTAACTGTACAAACCCTTTTTATGGTCTCCCTCTCCAAAACGTTTCGTGCAATGTAGCATCATCAGTTATGTTTATGACTCTTGTCAATAATCTTCTTCGAAATCAATGTGATATCTCGGACGTGTGCGGAAGAATAAGGCCAACTTTAAATCCTGATAACTCATACGACTTTATAGTAGTAGGGGGTGGTGGTGCAGGGTCAGTAGTAGCTGGAAGACTCAGTGAAAACCCGAATTGGAAAGTTCTGCTTATAGAACAGGGCAATGATGAACCTGTAGGAAGCCAAGTACCCACTTTTGCATTCACTTTCATAGGAAACAGTGAAACCACGCTGTTCTATCCTACAGAACGTCAAGCGAACGCCTGTCGCCAAAACGCAAACAACCAATGCACCTATATCCGAGCAAAAGCACTTGGAGGATGCGGGGTTGTAAATGGAATGACATATATGCGTGGGGTACCGAGAGATTACGATTATTGGGCGGAATTGGGTAACACAGGATGGAGTTACGATGATCTTCTACCATATTTTATTAAATCGGAAGACAATGGTAATATTGGTAATCTAACAAGCACTGAGTATCACGGAGTTGGGGGTCCGTTGAGAGTTGAAAGGTTTCCTTATGCACCCCCCATAGCTCAAGACATTCTTGCAGCTGCCAGATCTGCTGGTTATGCAACTCCAAGCGACCTTAACGCAGATGTTCTCGAAGGATTTGTACTTACGCAACATATGAATAAGTAAGGAGAATTTTAGTTACCTGTTTCATTTACTCACACTTTTAGAGAAGATCGTTCGCCTATTTTTCGATTACTATTGTTGGGTGAATGTGCCGATAGGTATACGCAATTCTGATTTCGTTGAAATTTTACTATGTTATGCAGTCTACTATGATGAACATATACAAACATTTGTCGAATAATAGGATCCTAAGGGAGCTAAGTCCATTTAAATGGGTTATTCTGCACACCATTTTTCTTTAATATTTTAGAAACCGTTCAAACTGCAATTAATTTCGATATTTTGACAATGAATGAAGAATGTGAGGTCGGAATTTCAAAATTTCAATGAGAAGCGGATAATAGTGAAGGGGTTAAGGGTAAAAATAACCAAATTTTTGATGGTAATTTTTCCCATTGTGATTTTGAAATATGAAACCTAAACGATTTTAACGTAATAAAGCATAACTTTTTACAGAGTAGTCCGATTTTGATAATTCTTTTTTTATTAGAAATGGCTTACCCCGAAGTTGAGCCTATATAAATTTGGAAAAAAAATTCCAACCCTAAGG
>NW_020439682.1:698377-705934 GCF_000699045.2 Agrilus planipennis
AGTACGCGACATTAGCTTTTTTTCCTCTGGTTAATTTAATAAACACGTGTATATCAAATGGCAGATAAGATATTTTTTATTAAGGGGGGAATTCAAAAGGACAGCATCAATATAAAAGATTCGTTTCCAGTTTCAAAGTAGTTTTCGTTTTGTATTGCCGAAGTGAAATTTCAAATGCAAGTCTAAATAGATATTGCACTTTCTGGGTAAGTACAAAAGGACAATTAAATAACATTCTGAAAGGAAAAGATTGCAGTGGAAGAGAAAAATATTAATAGTCTTTTTTTTACAAGCAATTGTTTCATACTGATCAAACATTAGAATGTGTTTTTTACATATTTTAAATGGTAATTTTAATGCCATAATGTGCACACTACACATAAATTTTAAATAGATAATTTCTTCTATATTCTTCGATTGTATTGGGGTGGATGCAAAGTAAATATATCTATTTAGTCGACACGATTATTTTACATTATAAAGAAACAGGCCAATCTCTTTTAGGTAACAAAATTACAAAAAAATCACGAATATGACTTGTAACTGTACAAACCCTTTTTATGGTCTCCCTCTCCAAAACGTTTCGTGCAATGTAGCATCATCAGTTATGTTTATGACTCTTGTCAATAATCTTCTTCGAAATCAATGTGATATCTCGGACGTGTGCGGAAGAATAAGGCCAACTTTAAATCCTGATAACTCATACGACTTTATAGTAGTAGGGGGTGGTGGTGCAGGGTCAGTAGTAGCTGGAAGACTCAGTGAAAACCCGAATTGGAAAGTTCTGCTTATAGAACAGGGCAATGATGAACCTGTAGGAAGCCAAGTACCCACTTTTGCATTCACATTCATAGGAAACAGTGAAACAACGCTGTTCTATCCTACAGAACGTCAAGCGAACGCTTGTCGCCAAAACGCAAACAACCAATGCACCTACGTCCGAGCAAAAGCACTTGGAGGGTGCGGGGTTGTAAATGGAATGACATATATGCGTGGGGTACCGAGAGATTACGATTATTGGGCGGAATTGGGTAACACAGGATGGAGTTACGATGATCTTCTACCATATTTTATTAAATCGGAAGACAATGGTAATATTGGTAATCTAACAAGCACTGAGTATCACGGAGTTGGGGGTCCGTTGAGAGTTGAAAGGTTTCCTTATGCGCCTCCCATAGCTCAAGACATTCTCGCAGCTGCCAGATCTGCTGGTTATGCAACTCCAGGCGACCTTAACGCAGATGTTCTCGAAGGATTTGTACTTACGCAACATATGAATAAGTAAGGAGAATTTTAGTTACTTTTGTCATTTACTGGCACTCAGAGAAGATCGTGTGCCAACTTTACCATTATCTACTATTGTTGGGTAAATGTTTCGATAGGTATACGCAATTCTGATTTCGTTGAAATTTTACTATGTTATGCAGTCTACTATGATGAACATATACAAACATTTGTCGAATAATAGGATCCTAAGGGAGCTAAGTCCATTTAAATGGGTTATTCTGCACACCATTTTTCTTTAATATTTTAGAAACCGTTCAAACTGCAATTAATTTCGATATTTTGACAATGAATGAAGAATGTGAGGTCGGAATTTCAAAATTTCAATGAGAAGCGGATAATAGTGAAGGGGTTAAGGGTAAAAATAACCAAATTTTTGATGGTAATTTTTCCCATTGTGATTTTGAAATATGAAACCTAAACGATTTTAACGTAATAAAGCATAACTTTTTACAGAGTAGTCCGATTTTGATAATTATTTTTTTATTAGAAAGGGTATACCCCGAAGTTGGTCCTCTAAACATTTGAAAAAAAAATTCGAACCCCAAGGGTGCGAAAACAGGGGATGATTGTTGATTCTTGGTCACTNATTAAATCGGAAGACAATGGTAATATTGGTAATCTAACAAGCACTGAGTATCACGGAGTTGGGGGTCCGTTGAGAGTTGAAAGGTTTCCTTATGCACCCCCCATAGCTCAAGACATTCTTGCAGCTGCCAGATCTGCTGGTTATGCAACTCCAAGCGACCTTAACGCAGATGTTCTCGAAGGATTTGTACTTACGCAACATATGAATAAGTAAGGAGAATTTTAGTTACCTGTTTCATTTACTCACACTTTTAGAGAAGATCGTTCGCCTATTTTTCGATTACTATTGTTGGGTGAATGTGCCGATAGGTATACGCAATTCTGATTTCGTTGAAATTGTTGAACATGTACAAACGTTTGTCGAATAGTGGGATCCTAAGGGAGTTAAGCCCATTTAGATGCGTCATTCTGCACACAATTTTTCTTTAATATTTTAGAAACCGTTCAAACTACAATTAATTTCGATATTTAGACAATGAATGAAGAATGTGAGCTCGGAATTTCAAAATTTTAATGAGAATCGGATAAAAGTGAAGGCGTCGACTGAAAATTATTTAGGTACACTTATATTAGTTGAAGAACTTAGTTATTAAGGTTAATAAAATAAAGGTTAATGTTTTTTCCTTTTCAGTTTCGGCGGTTTAATTTTTTCCTTAAAAAGTTTTTATTACATTCACGCACATTACTGAATTCCTAAAATGGTAGCTTAGTATAAGCATGAGGTAGATCTCGTCAAAATTTCAATTTCTTGAATATCCCAGAGAATTTTCAAAACCGATTCAGCGTTAGCAGTATACCAATATTCAAAATTCCAGGATAAACGGTTTTCGAAATATCGAGGAAAAATTGTGTTAACGGTAACCCTTATGAAGGGGTGGAGTTCTCTTAGAAACCATTTTTTGACAAATGTCTATAGGAACTTATCTTCATAAAAATACCTTAGGATTTTTTTAACTCTCAATATTCCGTGTACAGGTTTTAAGGGTAATCTATTATAACGTTTGAATTTTCCATAATCATGCAACATTTACGTGCTAGTTATGGAGAATTTGGGAATTTGATGCTTTTAAACACTGCTAACATAAGAAGTTATGAAAAAGTCGATACCTTAAGAAACTGGTGAATTCATGAATCAACACCAAACAAAATTATATATACATTCACCAAATTGTACATTCAAAAGATAAAAAACATATCAAAATATCAGCATCGCCAATTGTAGAATTCTACTCACAAAATCACTTCATTTAGCATCGTCAGGGGTTAGGAGTTAAATCATTTGAACGCACAAGAGGTCTTTACGAAATTGACTAATTATCCTATTTGTGTGTTCATTTATTTAGAAATGGTACTCGGGACAGCACAGCTCGAGCTTACCTTCGTTCTGCAAGAGCCCGACCAAACCTTCATATAATGTTGAACTCCACAGCTACAAAAATTAATTTTTCACAAAGAAACGGATTAGCAGTGGCCAGATCTGTGGAATTCTCTTATAACGGCCGACGTTACAATGTCAGCGTTACAAAAGAAGTAATAGTATCAGGTGGGACTATCGGTTCTCCTCAGTTACTTCTATTGTCTGGTATTGGTCCAAGAGCTGATTTAGAAGATGTGAACGTTACTGTGGTTCGAGACCTTCCAGGTGTCGGTCAAAATTTCCAAAATCACGTTTCATTATTTGTACGGTTCAACTTGACAAAAGTTCCGGATACCAATCTGCTGACAAGGGACGCCGTAAATCAATATTTAAGTCAACATAGAGGTCCTTTGTCCTCTACAGGACTCGCACAAGTTGGCGCTCGATTTTCATCGTCTGTAAACCAGGAACAAAATTGGCCGGACATACAGATTTATTTTGCTGGTTACAGTGCCACCTGTGCTTATGGCAATGGTTCGGCCAATTTGCCAGCCGATCCCAATCAGCCAAATAACACAAGATTGATTACCTTACAAGTAACGTTAGTAAGAGCTAAGAGCAGGGGTTACATTAAGCTGAGTTCGAATAATCCAAGTGGAAGGCTGATTGTACAGCCCAACTATTTACAAGAGGATTACGACGTTCAAGCTATAGTTTCCGGAATAAAAACGGCCATTAGAGTGGGAAATGCCGACATTTTAAAACAAAAGTACGGTTCTGAATTGGTGCGGAATCCACATGGAAACTGCTCATCTCTTTATCAATTTGGTAGCGATGCTTTCTGGGAATGTGCGACCAGATACAGCACCTATCAAGAAAACCATTTGACTGGAACGTGTAAAATGGGCCCTCAATCTGATAGAATGGCCGTTGTCGACCCTGAATTGAAGGTTCACGGAACTTCTAATGTTAGAGTAGCTGATGCATCAATTTATCCAGAGAATATAGCTGGAAATACTTTTGCTACTGTTGTTCTTGTAGGCGAGCGGGCAGCCGATTTTATTAAAAGCGACTGGTCCTAATGCATTGTATAACATTGTATTAAATCCGATATTATTGCATTTGAAATAGAACTTTTACAAACAAAGAAATAATTACGTTTTCTTTTAACCCCGAGATAAAAACGTTCAGTCTGTTAGAGTCTCTGAAAGCGAGACCCGAGTCTCCGTTTGTCATCGAGTCTCTGTGATGTCGCTGTCGAGAGACTGTCAAAAAAATTGTTCAGCGTCTCTGAACCAGAGACTCGAGTCGCTCATAGAGAGATCCTAATTTCGTATCCAGTCTCTGAACGAGAGACTCGAATCTCTGAACGAGAAACTCGAATCTCGGAACGAGAGACTCGAATCTCTGAACGAGAAACTCGAATCTCGGAACGAGAGACTCGAATCTCTGAACGAGAAACTCGAATCTCTGAACGAGAGACTCGAATCTCTCTGAACGAGAAACTCGAATCTCTGAACGAGAAACTCGAATCTCTGAACGAGAAACTCGAATCTCTGAANATTGAATACTAAAGTAATATTTAATTTATGCTTTATTTATACAAATGTCAAGTAATTTTCAATTGTATAGATAATTTTGTTTTGTGTTGTTATGCATTCGCTTCGATATTTTTCGCCATTCGTTATGTTAAATCAATAAAGTTTGGTTTCAACAAACACATAAAAAATACTTCCTGGTGTCAGAAGTAGGTGTTATTAGCTTGTATTATCTTATTAATTTAATTAATACGTGTGTTTATCAACCGTTAGATAAGATATTTTTAATTTGACAAGGATTTCAAAAAGAGATGAATATAAAAGGTTTGTTTTCGATTTCAAAGTAGTTTTAGTTTGCATTGCTGAAATGAAGTTTTAAAAAGAAAATCAAAGTAGATATAGCATTTTAGGGTAAGTACCAGGATGAAAATGAAATAACATCATTAATATTGTAGCACAAAAGAAAAATATTAATAGTCTTATTTTTTAATACAATTGTGGCATATCTAAATAGAGTTCATCAAACATTAGAAAGTATTTCGTAAATTATCTTTTACATGCAAATCAGAAAACCATAAGTTCAATGTCACTCTTACTGCTGCTGGAGCATTGTATATAAAACTAAAATATTTTTTTCATGATTTGATAATATTTATGTAGATTGTTTTTATATTATGAAGGGTAAGACCAATCTCTTTTAGGTAACAAAATTACAAAACACTCACAATTATGGCTTGTAACTGTACAAATCCCTTTTACGGTGTTCCTATTCAAAACACTTCGTGTAATGCAGCATCGTCAGTTATGTTTATGACTCTTGTCAATAATCTTCTTCGAAATCAATGTGATATCTCGGACGTGTGCGGAAGAATAAGGCCAACTTTAAATCCTGATAACTCATACGACTTTATAGTAGTAGGGGGTGGTGGTGCAGGGTCAGTAGTAGCTGGAAGACTCAGTGAAAACCCGAATTGGAAAGTTCTGCTTATAGAACAGGGCAATGATGAACCTGTAGGAAGCCAAGTACCCACTTTTGCATTCACATTCATAGGAAACAGTGAAACAACGCTGTTCTATCCCACAGAACGTCAAGCGAACGCCTGTCGCCAAAACGCAAACAACCAATGCACCTACATCCGAGCAAAAGCACTTGGAGGGTGCGGGGTTGTAAATGGAATGACATATATGCGTGGGGTACCGAGAGATTACGATTATTGGGCGGAATTGGGTAACACAGGATGGAGTTACGATGATCTTCTACCATATTTTATTAAATCGGAAGACAATGGTAATATTGGTAATCTAACAAGCACTGAGTATTAACACAGGATGGAGTTACGATGATCTTCTACCATATTTTATTAAATCGGAAGACAATGGTAATATTGGTAATCTAACAAGCACTGAGTATCACGGAGTTGGGGGTCCGTTGAGAGTTGAAAGGTTTCCTTATGCACCCCCCATAGCTCAAGACATTCTTGCAGCTGCCAGATCTGCTGGTTATGCAACTCCAAGCGACCTTAACGCAGATGTTCTCGAAGGATTTGTACTTACGCAACATATGAATAAGTAAGGAGAATTTTAGTTACCTGTTTCATTTACTCACACTTTTAGAGAAGATCGTTCGCCTATTTTTCGATTACTATTGTTGGGTGAATGTGCCGATAGGTATACGCAATTCTGATTTCGTTGAAATTGTTGAACATGTACAAACGTTTGTCGAATAGTGGGATCCTAAGGGAGTTAAGCCCATTTAGATGCGTCATTCTGCACACAATTTTTCTTTAATATTTTAGAAACCGTTCAAACTACAATTAATTTCGATATTTAGACAATGAATGAAGAATGTGAGCTCGGAATTTCAAAATTTTAATGAGAATCGGATAAAAGTGAAGGCGTCGACTGAAAATTATTTAGGTACACTTATATTAGTTGAAGAACTTAGTTATTAAGGTTAATAAAATAAAGGTTAATGTTTTTTCCTTTTCAGTTTCGGCGGTTTAATTTTTTCCTTAAAAAGTTTTTATTACATTCACGCACATTACTGAATTCCTAAAATGGTAGCTTAGTATAAGCATGAGGTAGATCTCGTCAAAATTTCAATTTCTTGAATATCCCAGAGAATTTTCAAAACCGATTCAGCGTTAGCAGTATACCAATATTCAAAATTCCAGGATAAACGGTTTTCGAAATATCGAGGAAAAATTGTGTTAACGGTAACCCTTATGAAGGGGTGGAGTTCTCTTAGAAACCATTTTTTGACAAATGTCTATAGGAACTTATCTTCATAAAAATACCTTAGAATTTTTTTTAACTCACAATATTCCGTGTATAGGTTTAAGGATAATCCATTTCTAACGTTTGAATATTCCATCATCATGCAACATTTACGTACTAGTTATGGAAAATTTGGGAAACGGTCCTGATGCTTTTAAACACTACTAACATAAGAAGTTATAAAAGAGTTGATGACTTAATAAACTGGTGAATTCGTAAATCAACACCAAACAAAATTATATACATTCACCAAATTGTACCTACTTTCAAAAGATATCAAAATAGCATCGCCATTTGTAGAATTCTACGCATAATATCACTTCATTTAGAATCCTCAGGGGTTAGGAGTCAAATCATTTTAACGCACAAAAGCTTTTTCTGAAGTTGACTAATTATCCTGTTTGTATGCTCATTTATTTAGAAATGGTACTCGGGACAGCACAGCTCGAGCTTATCTTCGTTCGGCAAGAGCCCGATCAAACCTTCATATAATGTTGAACTCCACAGCTACAA
>NW_020439682.1:706987-730387 GCF_000699045.2 Agrilus planipennis
CCCATAAAAAGTTATGGGGGTTCAAAGTTAATAAATATGCCAATTTTTATACATTTCTAGGCATGTAAATATTTATATAGTCATTCTTAAACAATATTTAAAGGTAAAACTAATGAAAAATACATAAAAATATTGTGAAAGTTATATAAAACATTATTTAAATATCTTTATCAATAGGGAAGGTTAGGTTAGGTTATCGGGTTTTGTTCAAGTGACCACCCTCTTTCGATCCCCCACCTCCACCCGCTTGAAAATATTTTTTCTATTGAATTTTATTTGAATAATAGTGTATGTAAATTGTCAAAATAATCAACTTTCAACTCCCATAACTTTTTATGGGGGTGAGATCGTCACGAACTTTTTATGGTACAGTGGTGGGGGAGACTTCCTCTTTCGATCCCACCCAACCATCATCTAGACATTTACCGTAGATTTAATAAACAATAAATGAAAACAAAATATATTTTCCACAAATGGATGACTTTTAATTAGACTTTTCTATTCGTTTTCTAAGTCTTCCGCAATTTTTCATTTAAAAACATTAAATTTAAAAAAATTGCTACTTATTCTATGTAAATAGCTCTCACGATGGATCGGTACTCATTGAAAGTAAAACTTTAAATCAAATTGACTTTTAAATGCCTATTTAAAATTGAACATGTTAAATGATAACAAGAACTGAAAATAAATTGGTGGGATATTCGGAAATCCTGAAACTACATAAATTTGCATACGCATGTCTAGCTATCACCTACCTACCTATCAAGTAGATAGACATGTATGTATATGTAGTTTCATTTAACATAATAAGTATAATATTAAAATCAACTAAATCTCATTGTAAACATGGGAAACGACTTATCTGCATATTCAAACAGAAATATCAGTCCTTCAGACATCAAGCATTTTGTTCATGACTCGACTGATAAGTCCCATTTTAAAAAATTGCCGATTCATCTGTGTAAAAGTATAACAAACATACAACGTAACAACATTTTACCGTCATAGTTAATGACTCTTTATCTCTCTCTTACTCCGTCTCAAGGCAACAAAATATATTGAGTTTGTCTCATTTGCACAGTAAATCAGAAATAGCTCTACCACGGAGATTGCACCAAGGATTCAACATTCGAACCATTAAAAACATTCAGTTTCACTGCCGGTTTCATTCCGCAGCAGGCTGTGGAAAGTAGTGGACGATTGTCGTTCGTAGTTTTGTTGTGAAATCCTTCATCGCATCACGATCGTGTCATTAAACGATCGAATGTTAAATTGATAAATGCGCGAAACTAACAAAATTAATGCGGTTGTATTTAGCATTAACTGTCGACAAAGAAAAGTCTTATGTAAGATTTAGTGATAACTAACTACACAATATATGAGTGAAAGAGTGCAGTATAATAATAGTGGGTTCATTTATTTGCAAGTAATCGCACAAATTAGTGCTTTTTAAAAATCAACTAGTTGAAAAAACGCTACCTGCCTAGTTGAAAAAGCAGTCAAGGTGAGTTTGTTTTTTGTTCTATTATTATAGTTTTCAGATGTTTATCATCATCCATATCTCAGAAAACAGCCTAAGGACCAAATTTTGCGTGGTGTATTTACAAAAAGATAACTTTCTATTTGACACAAAATATATCTGTTTTTAAAGGGTGGCTTACACTTGTTTCGTCAAATACGATAGTGTAAAAGCTGAGATATAATTACTTTTGAATACTTACAATGATTTGCAAATTTTATTAAATCTACAAATGCAAATTCTTATGTTAATTTAAAAGTAGTAAACAACACACACACACATACAGATAATTTATGTAAAACAATTTTATTATAAGAATACAAAAGTCAAATTCGCATTCTACGTTATTACTACTAAATCGGCGAACTTCAACTTGGGGTCATTGAAAAACGCAAATGAGATAATTAATAATTTACAACTTTGCACAAGATATGTAATTTAAAAGGTAATGCAAATGTTTTAAAAGTTTCCTAGTTTTTTAAAAACGATTTAAATCCACCTCATGCTTTTATTAAATAAATTAGTAGAAGATATCAAAAGTGTTGCATAATTTATTAATGTGTTTTTGCAACAAGGAATTGTTGATGTAAAGATAAAGTCGGTGTTTAGCAAATACCAGAAGCAAATTTTTAAGCAAATATGTATCCATAACTATATAAACATCTGTTTGAATATTAATGACGTTTGTTTTAAAAATACATTTGATAAACATACAAGAAAACAATAGTACAAAATTTTATAACAATGGTGCACTATTATTATTATTATTAACATCAACAGGTTCAATTGATTATAATAATATGACATTTTATAAATAAAAGGCAAATGTTAATTTCCACAAGAATGTACTAAAGCATTTGACAATTGATTTGCCTTATTAACGACAGGGCTTCATCAGAAGTATACTAATGATTTCTGACGAAGTTTAATAAGGCTATGAAATTATGTATTTTAATATTTTGTGGAAATTAACATTTACTTTTACTTATAAAGTGAACTATGAGTTTCCATTATGTAAATTTAGATCGTTGATCTTAATCGTATATGGATAAAATATTCGTAACCAAGAAAGTATGCATTTCTTTTAATTATAGAGCACCCTTTGCAATTTGGAATTTAAAAAAAACTAAAGAGTATTTTAATTGTGTAATATTTAACCTTTATTGTAACATTGTGTTCAAAAAAATATGTACCTATTAAATTAACAATGAACTTCAAGTAGATATTGCGTATAACAAGTACCTGCTACTTAATAGTCATTACTCATGGCAGTAAATTTTCACGGCTGTTACAATTCGTATTTGCACACATTGTGTGCAAGAAAGTGCAAAAAAAATGTTTATCAACGATGCAATGTAACTGTAAATAAGTAATTATACTTTTTTCTACTATAGATAGATATTATGACTCCTTATTAACTGTTAATTAAATGAGTAATTCAGGACTCTACTACTAGGAGCTCTCAGTTTATTGTCATGATGTTTGAAATTCTAAAAGATGTTAATGATGCACTTGCACTATACATATAAAGTTTTCAACCCTTTAATTGCTATATTTAATCCTACAAAAAAATATGTATTTTTGTTATTGACATCCCTAGACAAAAACTTTCAATCTCTCTCCAGTCTTTCAGTCTTTCAGCCTCTCTGAGAGCGTCTCTCACAGTCTCTCAGTTACTGCCTAGTCTCTGTATGAGAACGATAAAATTGTTAATTCAGAGATTCGAGTCTCTCATAGAGAGACTGTGAGAGATGTATAAAAATATCTAGGCAATAACTGAGAGACTGTGAAAGACTGTGAGAGACGCTCTCAGAGATGCTGAAAGACTCTGAGAGACTGAATTTTTTTGTCTAAGGAATGAAATTAATATTTCGTTTAACACGTTAATAGTATTATTGATTTCATGTCGCTGGCATAGTTATTACATCAATTATTATCTTTTATTTTGAGATATTTTGAGAAAAGTAAAATTTTTCTTTCTCAATTTTCCTCAATAAGTGTTATTAAACATTTCCATTTTACAAAGTATGAGAGCACTAAGAAAGGATCTTCTACTAGAAAAAGGGATTCAAAATTTGATGTATCAAACAAGGTAAAACCTAAACCGCTGAGTTAGGAAGTTTGAAACTTTTTTACTCTTTATACAAAAGTATTGTTCATATTATAATGTGGAAATGTACTACAATTGATGGTTTTTAAATTCATGTAATCATTTGTATGCCATCAAGACACAAACGAGTCTCAAAAAATGTTTGTCTCTTTGTCAGTTTGTCCGTAATGGTTAATCTCCGAAACGGCTGAACCAATTGCCACGGGAATTTTGTTTTACTGGGCGAAATGGTGGGTTAAAAGGTAGTATAAAATAAAAAGGCGTATACATTGTTTTCATTTACTGAGGAAAATTATATGAATGTAGTTGGGTGTTGTTACGAAACAATCAATGGAATGAGATAGGTACAATCAACTTTACAATCTATTTGCTAGTTGTTTCTACTGCTGTGCTATCTGTATCTGATAGTAATTGTTTTTTATTTTCCTGACGATAATGATTTTCCTGAAATTACAACTTAATCGAGAAAATTTCCCAGTTACCACGGGGCTTAAAACATTTAAATTCTCCTTCTCATTGCTCTGCCAAAGATTATTATTAATGAATTGATGGACCAATTTAATTTCAAGTATATAGCAAATGAAATAGTAATAGGAAAACAACGGTCTTTAGTTGAATTGATGATTGCACTTAAAATAAAAATTAAAGAACCTTAAATTACCTTTATGACTATGTATAAATAGGTTTTTACATTTAATTTTTGAGAAGTATACTTTCCTCAGAAAGTTTTATCTGTCTTAGGGTTAGGTACTTATTAACAATTACTGGAGAGTAATGTTTTATTATTTCATGAGAAAAAAGAAAAGTGTTATAACGAATATGTTTTATTGAAAGTAACATTTTTTACTTAATTTGAACGTGTTCGTATAAACGAAAGTGATGCAGGACACCAGGCGCCAAAATGAGGTTGTTACGCCAAAAAAAAACGTTGCTCTTATAAAAATCCACGAAATCATTTTAAAAAACTGTAAAGTGGAAAAGCGTGAGATAGCTGAGAGTAGATATTAAGAGAGCGTGTACAATATACAATGTACATACCTTCATATCATATCTTGCATGTGAATTCGCTAAAAACGACAACGTGTTAATGACTGACGTACTCTCTAAGGGAAATAAAAATTTTTTCATGCGGTATATGACAATAGATGAAACATGGATTCATCCCTACACAAAGGGTCCGTAATTCTGGATGAACATGGTTTTACAAGCTATGAAATATTTTCAGATCATTAACAGCGAATATTATAAGTATGTCGTTATTGGATGGAAGAAGAAAATGCGAGAAAACGGCCCCCAGTGAAGAAAAAAAATGCTTCATCGTCAAGACATTGCAGCATGTCACAAATCGTTGGTTACAATGCCTAAATTGTATGAATTAATTTTTGAATTGCTTTCGCATTCGCCATATACCAAAATTTTAGCGTCGAAACTGAAGTGTGTCTTTACAAATAGTTTTTTAAGAAACGCATACAAAAGTTAGAGTAGTGCAGGAATAACTGCACTTTAGAACAGGGGTCGGCAAGTAATTTTAGGTGGGGTCCGGATGTTTTTAAAAATTTTTATCGTGGTTCAGAAAGAACATAGGTACTTATTCGTTCCTCTAAAAAACGATAAGGGTGGCGCCCAAAGCTAACATACTTTGCTACCTTCAGAAAATATTTTTTAAGTAACATATTTCAGTAATTTACTTNGCTCATTTATTTAGAAATGGTACTCGGGACAGCACAGCTCGAGCTTATCTTCGTTCGGCAAGAGCCCGACCAAACCTTCATATAATGTTGAACTCCACAGCTACAAAAATTAATTTTTCACAAAGAAACGGATTAGCTGTGGCCAGCTCTGTGGAATTCTCTTATAACGGCCGACGTTACAATGTCAGCGTTACAAAAGAAGTAGTAGTATCAGGTGGAACTATCGGTTCTCCTCAGTTACTTCTATTGTCTGGTATTGGTCCAAGAGCTGATTTAGAAGATGTGAACGTTACTGTGGTTCGAGACCTTCCAGGTGTCGGTCAAAATTTCCAAAATCACGTTTCATTATTTGTACGGTTCAACTTGACAAAAGTTCCGGATACCAATCTGCTGACAAGGGACGCCGTAAATCA
This sequence comes from Agrilus planipennis, assembly GCF_000699045.2. Lineage (NCBI taxonomy): Eukaryota > Metazoa > Arthropoda > Insecta > Coleoptera > Buprestidae > Agrilus > Agrilus planipennis. Next base: position 712,721 of record NW_020439682.1, read on the forward strand.
ATATTTAAGTCAACATAGAGGTCCTTTGTCCTCTACGGGGCTCGCACAAGTTGGCGCTCGATTTTCATCGTCTGTAAACCAGGAACAAAATTGGCCGGACATGCAGATTTATTTTGCTGGTTACAGTGCCACCTGTGCTTATGGCAATGGTTCGGCCAATTTGCCAGCCGATCCCAATCAGCCAAATAACACAAGATTGATTACCTTTCAAGTAACGTTAGTAAGAGCAAAGAGCAGGGGTTACATTAAGCTGAGTTCGAATAATCCAAGTGGAAGGCTGATTGTACAGCCCAACTATTTACAAGAGGATTACGACGTTCAAGCTTTAGTTTCCGGAATAAAAACGGCCATTAGAGTGGGAAATGCCGACATTTTAAAACAAAAGTACGGTTCTGAATTGGTGCGGAATCCACATGGAAACTGCTCATCTCTTTATCAATTTGGTAGCGATGCTTTCTGGGAATGTGCGACCAGANGCACTTAAAATAAAAATTAAAGAACCTTAAATTACCTTTATGACTATGTATAAATAGGTTTTTACATTTAATTTTTGAGAAGTATACTTTCCTCAGAAAGTTTTATCTGTCTTAGGGTTAGGTACTTATTAACAATTACTGGAGAGTAATGTTTTATTATTTCATGAGAAAAAAGAAAAGTGTTATAACGAATATGTTTTATTGAAAGTAACATTTTTTACTTAATTTGAACGTGTTCGTATAAACGAAAGTGATGCAGGACACCAGGCGCCAAAATGAGGTTGTTACGCCAAAAAAAAACGTTGCTCTTATAAAAATCCACGAAATCATTTTAAAAAACTGTAAAGTGGAAAAGCGTGAGATAGCTGAGAGTAGATATTAAGAGAGCGTGTACAATATACAATGTACATACCTTCATATCATATCTTGCATGTGAATTCGCTAAAAACGACAACGTGTTAATGACTGACGTACTCTCTAAGGGAAATAAAAATTTTTTCATGCGGTATATGACAATAGATGAAACATGGATTCATCCCTACACAAAGGGTCCGTAATTCTGGATGAACATGGTTTTACAAGCTATGAAATATTTTCAGATCATTAACAGCGAATATTATAAGTATGTCGTTATTGGATGGAAGAAGAAAATGCGAGAAAACGGCCCCCAGTGAAGAAAAAAAATGCTTCATCGTCAAGACATTGCAGCATGTCACAAATCGTTGGTTACAATGCATAAATTGTATGAATTAATCTTTGAATTGCTTTCGCATTCGCCATATACCAAAATTTTAGCGTCGAAACTGAAGTGTGTCTTTACAAATAGTTTTTTAAGAAACGCATACAAAAGTTAGAGTAGTGCAGGAATAACTGCACTTTAGAACAGGGGTCGGCAAGTAATTTTAGGTGGGGTCCGGATGTTTTTAAAAATTTTTATCGTGGTTCAGAAAGAACATAGGTACTTATTCGTTCCTCTAAAAAACGATAAGGGTGGCGCCCAAAGCTAACATACTTTGCTACCTTCAGAAAATATTTTTTAAGTAACATATTTCAGTAATTTACTTTCAAAAAATTTTTGGCGGTCCAGTTTTTTACCTTCCGCAGGTCACCAGTTGTTGACCGATGCTCTAGGAAGACTTTGCTAATAAATACAGTCGAACATTGCCAGAACATGTGTTTTATATGTTCGTCTTAGGATTTTTCACACCTTAAGTCAAATTCATAAAAAGTGTTGCCTGTTGTCAGGAATACGCGACATTACTTTTTTTCGTCTGGTTAATTTAACTAACACGTGTATATCAAATGGCAGATAAGATATTTTTCATTTGGGAGGGAATTCAAAAAAACAGCATCAATATAAAAGATCAGTTTCCAGTTTCCAAGTAGTTTTCGTTTTGTATTGCCGAAGTGAAATTTCAAATGCAAGTCTAAATAGATATTGCACTTTCTGGGTAAGTACAAAAGGACAATTAAATAACATTCTGAAAGGAAAAGATTGCAGTGGAAGAGAAAAATATTAAAAGTCTTTTTTTTTACAAACAATTATTATAAACAGGCCAATCTCTTTTAGGTAACAAAATTACAAAAAAATCACGAATATGGCTTGTAACTGTACAAACCCTTTTTATGGTCTCCCTCTCCAAAACGTTTCGTGCAATGTAGCATCATCAGTTATGTTTATGACTCTTGTCAATAATCTTCTTCGAAATCAATGTGATATCTCGGACGTGTGCGGAAGAATAAGGCCAACTTTAAATCCTGATAACTCATACGACTTTATAGTAGTAGGGGGTGGTGGTGCAGGGTCAGTAGTAGCTGGAAGACTCAGTGAAAACCCGCATTGGAAAGTTCTGCTTATAGAACAGGGCAATGATGAACCTGTAGGAAGCCAAGTACCCAGTTTTGCTTTCAGTTTCCTGGGAAACAGTGATGTAACCCTCTCCTATCCTACAGAACGTCAAGCGAACGCCTGTCGTCAAAACCAAAACAACCAATGTAGCTATGCCCGAGCAAAAGCACTTGGAGGGTGCGGGGTTGTAAATGGAATGACATATATGCGTGGGGTACCGAGAGATTACGATTATTGGGCCGAATTGGGTAACACAGGATGGAGCTACGACGATGTTCTACCATATTTTATTAAATCGGAAGACAATGGTAATATTGGTACCTTAACAAGCACTGAGTATCACGGAGTTGGGGGTCCGTTGAGAGTTGAAAGGTTTCCTTATGCACCACCTATAGCTCAAGACATTCTCGCAGCAGCCAGATCTGTTGGTTACGAAACTCCAAACGACCTTAATGCAGATGTTCTCGAAGGATTTGTAATTACGCAGCATATGAATAAGTAAGGAGAATTTTAGTTACTGTTTTCATTTACTGAAACTTTTAGAGAAGATCGCTCGTCAATTACTATTTTTGGGTATATGTTTCGATGATCCCATGTATTAAGTCACAACTGGACCAAGCTTGGTCTGAGCTTGACCTCTCATATTGGACCAAGCATACCAAATGCTTGGTTGGTCAGTTAGGCCCAAGGCTGGTTGCCAAAATTAGGATAGGTAATGTCAATACCAATGAACGAAAATTTTTGAAACGTTCTGCGATGTTAATTTTTTGCAAAATTATTGATTTTTACGACACCAATAGCTGTTGATGGAGGTGGATATTGAAACACTTCACATTTATTATCTCCTTCAAAAGTACAATTTTCTTTTATCATTTGTTTGGGATTTGGTTTAAACTCGGTACGGTACTGATTGACCAATATTCGACATAACCTGACGAAACGTCACTGTACTGAACTTTGGCACTTGAATATTGACTGAAAATTGGTCCAATATCGTCAAACCTATACTTGGCTGCCCAGTACTGGACTAAATTGACTAAATGTTAGAGCCATTTGAAGATTGACCAGTTTTGACAAGCCAATGCCACTAAGTTGACAAAGTTAGTCATATTTAAACAATATTCTTTACTGAAGCATTGGAAGTACAAAATAATTCAAATCAATTGGAGTTCATATTATGCACTCTCACAGTTCTATTAATAATAATCGGACAAAACCCATAATATTCAATATGAAAATAATAATATTTCATCTAAAAGTCCTGTGGGATACGTAAAAATTCGCTAAAGCCAAGATCTCTCTACAAACAACTACTCTATTAACAATTTTATAAACAGGCAAACAATAGATTGGACCTATTCGACTCGAGTCGCGCATAGAGATCCTCATTTCGTATTCAGTCTCTGAACGAGAGACTCGAATTTCTGAACGAGAGACTCGAATCTCTCAATAAGTGGTGTCTCGATAAACATGGTTCAAGTTCAACATATTTCAGAGAACCCAGTCTTTCTACGAGAGACTCGTGTTGTTCTTTATAGACCTTTTTGAATTTTTCGAATAAAAATTTAACGAGACCAAAAACCAGACTTTCGGGTTGCGGTGTATGTGATCTCGGTATCGCCCATAATATTTTTCAAAACAAGAAAAATCTTGCTCTCATGTGAAGCCCGATTAATTACAGAAAATGGAACTGTAAATTAAAAGTTTATAGAAATGACTTATCCATCCAAAAATTTCTTTTTAAGAGAATTGATTAGTTATGCATACTTATAGTTATTGAATACTAAAGTAATATTTAATTTATGCTTTATTTATACAAATGNTATTATTGATTTAAAAATACTCTGAATTTCGAATAATCGCTTACAAAATTACGATGTTTACTTAAGGCCTTAAATAAAGTATTTTTGCGTATTTTATATGTCTTGTAAAATATAACGTACGTACAGAACAAATAGAGTACAATACTTTATAATAAAGTACGGGTGGCAACCCTACATACTTCAAACATTTACGGTTTAGTGATTGTAATGATTCAATCAATCCAATTTCCTTGGGCCTCCAAATAATTGAAACATACATTAACAAGGGGTAGATAAATTATTAATACAACGCTTTAAATGTTTCAACTTGAATGAATCAACCGATGTATTTTTTAATTAAGTATATTTTCTTAGTAACTAAGTTTAATAATTGCAATGTTATGTTTCAAAGTTAATAGGTAAAAATGATACGTGACTTTTTTATACCTTATTCGATTAACATTTTTCAAACTTTCATCATTTAAAAAATATTTAACAAGCGTTTTCCCAAAGCAAATCAAACTAAAAAAAATTTGGCATCACATTTAATGAATACCATAAAAAAAAATAATGGAATAAGGAGATAAATTCACAATATCTAATGAATTATTAGCCACTACACTGCCACTATGAACCAGTGATGCTATTAGATATCAAATTTAACTACCAATAGTTTACAAATCATTCTTTGTCTTTTTAACTTACGATTTCAGAAACAAATATGATGAATTTTGGGACTTTTACAGTCTGTGGATTTTTTTTTAATAAGTGAACTATATTGGAAAAGTTTTAGGGCCTTATAAGAAAAGAGTACTAGGGGATAGTACACCGGGAACACGGTCGTTTGGGAGAAGGAACATATGATTTATTTATGATTTAGAGTAAGAGTTTGATTGTGAATCTTTTTATTACGTATTGTTCTTTTCGGTTTCACCTCGGTTTTGAGATTATGCTGTGTGCTAAAAAATTAAAAAGCGATAGAGGGCTGGTAGGCCAATTTATTTCGGGGCTGGTTGACCATTTACAATTAATCAGGAAGTTTCCTAAAACTTCATCCTCCCCGCTCTATATGATTTCCTCAAGCTACGAGTGTATCCTTAGTTACATCGTTCAGAAAAAATAATGTTGTTTTTCGACAACATGAAACGTTTGAATCTATCTCTTGACGATTATTGGAAGGTAGATATGTTATCGTAGTTAAGACTGTTTGTTACCAAGTAATTGAAGCAGTAAGAGGTTTTCAAGTTTTGTTTCCGATACTTAAAGCCAAGAGTATTTTGTTTTGGTGTTTAACTATCTGATTGTTTATTCCCTTTTGATGTTTATGCTTATCTTAATTTTCAGGATCGACGTTTCTGTTTCAATAATAAAATTGATAATTGCAAATAGTTGTTATATTTTTTAACCTCTTTATCCCTATATTTTGTACTAAGTACTTCATAGGTCAACCTACCCCAAGTAGAAAGTCAATTAGCCCAAGGCAAAAGGTTGGTTGATACCTACTCGTTGATATCTAGTCTAGCTTTTACCCACGGTTACGCTTTCGTTGTTATCTTAAATACGTGTCAAATATCATCGAGGAACACATAAAACAAATTTTTCTATCCCTTGGGAACAGTATTTTTTCAGGATAAAAAGTACCCTATGCCATTTTCTGTATCCCTGGATATGTGTGTACAAAAAATTATCACATAAGAATCTAAAGGAAAAAATTAATAGATACACATTCGGTTTGTTCTAACGTTTATTTTTCAAAGTAACAATTGCTAGGAATGTTTATTTGTACTTACAAAGATATAGTGGTAATTTTTATTTCTTGATAGTAATAAACTTTGGTGTTAATTATTAATATTTACCTACATAAGATTTTCAGTCCAGGGGCTCAAAAACCACTCGGAAAGTGGATCTGCCACTGGAACATCTCTAATAATAATTTTAACTTTGCCCATTTTTGTGGGTTTACGTAAGAACTATCAAGAATCTCCTCACTCCCTCTAAGGAAAAATAAGACATGGTCGACACCTCTCGCTCCCTAAATCATGTTATGTAATAAATGAATGACGCCTATTTAATTGAACCAAATTGTATTCCTTGCAAGTATCAGATAATAATCGACTTTTTTTTATAAACTCACTTAAGGACAATAAATTAATGCTACAGTATACCTAAGAGCGAATGTTGAAAAATTAAAGTTCTGTAAGTTCCCGAGTCGAAAAATTGGGACTCATTTTATCCTCAAATGAACTATTTAGACTCATTTTTTCCTTATTTAGACGTTTTTAATCTCAGATACCTCAATAAGTTTTCATAAGACTCATCACATTGGATTCTAAAAAGTCTCATTTTATTCTCAATTTAACCTCAACAAGAAAAGAATGAGACTTTTTGAAGACAAAATGAGGTTTCCTAAATAATCTTTACTCCTCAAAAGTCTCATTTTGTCCTGATACGGGAAAACCGCGGATAAAATGAGACTTTTGAGTCTTGTAGTTTGAAATATCCCTAAAAATTCTATTGAGATCAAATGAGGACAAAATGAGTCCCAATTTTTTGACTCGGGTTCTTTCTCGAACAATTAATTTTCATTTTAACTCCCTACATTCAATGTACCTATTTCAAAGATAATCCATTTCTTACGTTTAAATCAATCATCAACATCTACATGTTAGATAAGTTAAATTTGGTAATTTTAAACAACATCATGAGAAGATATAAAATTTCAATGACTTAAGAAGAATCAACACCAAACAAAATTATATACATTCACCAAATCGCACTTTCAAAAGATGAAAAAGATATCAAAATAGGGTAGGGTCTCTAAGTGGGTAGCTCACTACCCCTTGTGAGCCCCATGAGGTTACCCCCTAGGGCAAGGAAGGGGCATATAACGCCTTGTCGCATTTGCGCATCATCAGGTATGCCGCATGTGGCCCCGCGGGGAAAAGTTATTTGTACCCTATTAAAAATTTTTGGAAAAATGAACTTTGTTATTAATGAAAAAAATACAAAATTGAATAAGAAATATATTTCACCAATTAGAAACCGTTTACTTTTACATATGTAGCAACGGTATAACATATATCTTTCGACACTAACATTAAGATTTTCATCAACATCTATGATTCTATAGGTATTAATATTTTCATTGTTTGCACTAACGATAGGTGCATTTCTAAATATGTAGCATCGCATGATTACGTATAAAGGGATTTTCTTTTTCGTAGTAGTTTTCCACAAATTTCAGTACGATTTATATCTCCATTTGAAGGAATATATATACATATATAACTTATTTGTGAAATTTGTTTGGTCTTAAGTAAGATTGTGTTATTGGGCTGTTTTGTAGTCAATAATACTTTAAATTGCAATCGTTTTACTGTTGTTCGACCTGATGCGTTTGGTTTCAGTCGTCTTAAATCAGAAACTATACTTGTTGGTTCGTTGCAAATGTAAAAGATTTCATTGAAACGACGACATAATTGGGCAAGGGGATCGTTATTATAAGTTTTTTCATTTTACCGAAATTTTTTTCTTCGTCGAGCTCTCTAAAATAGATTTAATTGTAAGTTTATACATGTGTTAGATTTGTTTCTTCTTATTTGCGAAATTTGTTTGGTCTTAAGTAAGATTGTGTTATTGGGCTGTTTTGTAGTCAATAATACTTTAAATTGCAATCGTTTTACTGTTGTTCGACCTGATGCGTTTGGTTTCAGTCGTCTTAAATCAGAAACTATACTTGTTGGTTCGTTGCAAATGTAAAAGATTTCATTGAAACGACGACATAATTGGGCAAGGGGATCGTTATTATAAGTTTTTTCATTTTACCGAAATTTTTTTCTTCGTCGAGCTCTCTAAAATAGATTTAATTGTAAGTTTATACATGTGTTAGATTTGTTTCTTCTTATTTGCGAAATTTGTTTGGTCTTAAGTAAGATTGTGTTATTGGGCTGTTTTGTAGTCAATAATACTTTAAATTGCAATCGTTTTACTGTTGTTCGACCTGATGCGTTTGGTTTCAGTCGTCTTAAATCAGAAACTATACTTGTTGGTTCGTTGCAAATGTAAAAGATTTCATTGAAACGACGACATAATTGGGCAAGGGGATCGTTATTATAAGTTTTTTCATTTTACCGAAATTTTTTTCTTCGTCGAGCTCTCTAAAATAGATTTAATTGTAAGTTTATACATGTGTTAGATTTGTTTCTTCTTATTTGCGAAATTTGTTTGGTCTTAAGTAAGATTGTGTTATTGGGCTGTTTTGTAGTCAATAATACTTTAAATTGCAATCGTTTTACTGTTGTTCGACCTGATGCGTTTGGTTTCAGTCGTCTTAAATCAGAAACTATACTTGTTGGTTCGTTGCAAATGTAAAAGATTTCATTGAAACGACGACATAATTGGGCAAGGGGATCGTTATTATAAGTTTTTTCATTTTACCGAAATTTTTTTCTTCGTCGAGCTCTCTAAAATAGATTTAATTGTAAGTTTATACATGTGTTAGATTTGTTTCTTCTTATTTGCGAAATTTGTTTGGTCTTAAGTAAGATTGTGTTATTGGGCTGTTTTGTAGTCAATAATACTTTAAATTGCAATCGTTTTACTGTTGTTCGACCTGATGCGTTTGGTTTCAGTCGTCTTAAATCAGAAACTATACTTGTTGGTTCGTTGCAAATGTAAAAGATTTCATTGAAACGACGACATAATTGGGCAAGGGGATCGTTATTATAAGTTTTTTCATTTTACCGAAATTTTTTTCTTCGTCGAGCTCTCTAAAATAGATTTAATTGTAAGTTTATACATGTGTTAGATTTGTTTCTTCTTATTTGCGAAATTTGTTTGGTCTTAAGTAAGATTGTGTTATTGGGCTGTTTTGTAGTCAATAATACTTTAAATTGCAATCGTTTTACTGTTGTTCGACCTGATGCGTTTGGTTTCAGTCGTCTTAAATCAGAAACTATACTTGTTGGTTCGTTGCAAATGTAAAAGATTTCATTGAAACGACGACATAATTGGGCAAGGGGATCGTTATTATAAGTTTTTTCATTTTACCGAAATTTTTTTCTTCGTCGAGCTCTCTAAAATAGATTTAATTGTAAGTTTATACATGTGTTAGATTTGTTTCTTCTTATTTGCGAAATTTGTTTGGTCTTAAGTAAGATTGTGTTATTGGGCTGTTTTGTAGTCAATAATACTTTAAATTGCAATCGTTTTACTGTTGTTCGACCTGATGCGTTTGGTTTCAGTCGTCTTAAATCAGAAACTATACTTGTTGGTTCGTTGCAAATGTAAAAGATTTCATTGAAACGACGACATAATTGGGCAAGGGGATCGTTATTATAAGTTTTTTCATTTTACCGAAATTTTTTTCTTCGTCGAGCTCTCTAAAATAGATTTAATTGTAAGTTTATACATGTGTTAGATTTGTTTCTTCTTATTTGCGAAATTTGTTTGGTCTTAAGTAAGATTGTGTTATTGGGCTGTTTTGTAGTCAATAATACTTTAAATTGCAATCGTTTTACTGTTGTTCGACCTGATGCGTTTGGTTTCAGTCGTCTTAAATCAGAAACTATACTTGTTGGTTCGTTGCAAATGTAAAAGATTTCATTGAAACGACGACATAATTGGGCAAGGGGATCGTTATTATAAGTTTTTTCATTTTACCGAAATTTTTTTCTTCGTCGAGCTCTCTAAAATAGATTTAATTGTAAGTTTATACATGTGTTAGATTTGTTTCTTCTTATTTGCGAAATTTGTTTGGTCTTAAGTAAGATTGTGTTATTGGGCTGTTTTGTAGTCAATAATACTTTAAATTGCAATCGTTTTACTGTTGTTCGACCTGATGCGTTTGGTTTCAGTCGTCTTAAATCAGAAACTATACTTGTTGGTTCGTTGCAAATGTAAAAGATTTCATTGAAACGACGACATAATTGGGCAAGGGGATCGTTATTATAAGTTTTTTCATTTTACCGAAATTTTTTTCTTCGTCGAGCTCTCTAAAATAGATTTAATTGTAAGTTTATACATGTGTTAGATTTGTTTCTTCTTATTTGCGAAATTTGTTTGGTCTTAAGTAAGATTGTGTTATTGGGCTGTTTTGTAGTCAATAATACTTTAAATTGCAATCGTTTTACTGTTGTTCGACCTGATGCGTTTGGTTTCAGTCGTCTTAAATCAGAAACTATACTTGTTGGTTCGTTGCAAATGTAAAAGATTTCATTGAAACGACGACATAATTGGGCAAGGGGATCGTTATTATAAGTTTTTTCATTTTACCGAAATTTTTTTCTTCGTCGAGCTCTCTAAAATAGATTTAATTGTAAGTTTATACATGTGTTAGATTTGTTTCTTCTTATTTGCGAAATTTGTTTGGTCTTAAGTAAGATTGTGTTATTGGGCTGTTTTGTAGTNAAAACCTTGTTTTTCTTGGTCAGGCCGGAAACTTATCAATCCACCCTCGTACATGTGTTAGATTTGTTTCTTAAGACCCATATGAAAAACCCATAAGGCAATCCTCATTTTAGTATCGCCACTTTTTGTGGTGGGATTTTCATGGGGAATTTACGGGGAAATCTCTATATCGGCATGAAGCCCGCGCCCTATATGGGGCATGTCCCTTATAAATTTTAGTCGGATGAAAAACTCCACGCTCAATCGTCAGGAGTTAGGACTCAAATCACTTGAACGCAAAAGGGCTCATTTTGAAATTGACTAATTATCCTGTTTGTGTGTTCATTTATTTAGAAATGGTACTCGTCACAGCACAGCTCGAGCTTACCTTCGTCCTGCAAGAGCCCGACCAAACCTTCATATAATGTTGAACTCTACAGCAACAAAAATTAATTTTTCTCAAAGAAACGGATTAGCAGTGGCCAAATCTGTCGAATTTTCTTATAACGGTCGACGTTACAATGTCAGCGTTACAAAAGAAGTAATAGTATCAGGTGGGACTATCGGTTCTCCTCAATTACTTCTATTGTCTGGTATTGGTCCAAGAGCTGATTTAGAAGATGTGAACGTTACTGTGGTTCGAGACCTTCCAGGTGTCGGTCAAAATTTTCAAAACCACGTTTCATTACACGTACGGTTCAACTTGACAAAAGTCCTAGATACAAATCTGCTGACAAGGGACTCCGTAAATCAATATTTAAGGCAACATGGCGGTCCTTTGTCCTCTACAGGAGTGTCACAAATTGGTGCTCGGTTTTCAACGTCTGAAAACCGCGATCGAAATTGGCCGGACATGCAGTTTTCTTTTGGTGGTTACGTCGCGGATTGCGCTTATGGTAATGGTTCGGCCAATTCACCGACCGATCCCAATCAGCCCAATAACACCAGAACTTTTACCATTAATATAACCTTGCTTAGAGCAAAGAGCAAAGGTTATATTAAGCTGACTTCCAACGATCCAAGTGGAAGACTGATTATACAGCCGAACTATTTAGAAGAGGATTACGATGTTAAAGCTATTATTTCCGGAATAAGAACGGCTATTAGAGTAGGAAGTGCCGACATTTTAAAAGAAAAGTACGGCTCTGAACTGGTACGGAATCCGCATGGAAACTGCTCAACTCTTTATCAATTTGGTACCGATGATTTCTGGGAATGTGCGGCTAGATATAGCACTGATGCCCAAGCCCATTTGGTTGGAACGTGTAAAATGGGACCTCAATCTGACACATTGGCCGTTGTTAATCCTGAATTGAAGGTTTACGGAACTTCTAATGTTAGAGTAGCTGATGCGTCAGTTTTTCCTGAGAATGTGGCTGGAAATACTTTTGCTACTGTTGTTCTTGTAGGCGAAAGGGCAGCCGACTTTATTAAAAAGGACTGGTCGTAGTCCATTGTAAATTTCGAAAAGATATATATACAAATTACCGCTGTTTGTGGATATGGATTAGCTACAATTTTAAAAACTTAATATAAATAAATATCATGGCAATTTNGGTCTTGGTCTTGGTCTTAGTCTTATACTTCTAATCCTGGTCTTGATCTTGCTTATTTGGTCTTGGTTTTGGTCTTGCTGATATAGTCTTGGTCTTGCTCATTTAATCTTAAACTTACATTTTTCTTTAGTAATGGGCCTTCCTCCAACACATAAGTTGACCTTTTAGCAAACAAAATGCCCCTAGTGATTTACTTTTAAAAACAATTCAACACGTTTTGATAATTTCCAACAGAGCCTAAGTATGAATTATTATATCTGTTGTATAACATACTCAAACTAAAGACAAAACTAGAAAGAAACGAGCTGGTTTAGGCCAAAGTATAATTTCTGGAGATGCATTGTTGTAAACACTTTTATTAATAATAACTTTTAAGGATCTTGCAAAGGAAAATCGTCAGGTACACTGTAGAATTAATTTGAAACAAAAACTGGAATACCTTAGAATGCCTAGAAAGTTTTTTGGAGAGTTAAAGAATTTTAATTTAATATTTAGACGCGATCAATATCATTAAAGACAATATAACTGTAGGGCCACTATACAGGGTTAAAGGATTAGTATTATTAAATTTGCAGATGATATAGCAATATTAGCATCTAGGAAGGAGCAGTTAGAGATAGCTTTAAATAAAATGGAAGCGGTATTGACAAAACAGTGTTGTATGAAAATAAATAAAAGTAAAGTGAAAATACCTGTATGCCAGGAAAGAAAAAATAGGGAAAGAGCGAATGTAAAGATAGGAGGCGATAAATTAGAAGAAGTGACTGATTTCAGGTATCTAGGAAGTGAGATAAGTCAGGACGGATGGAGTAGCTTGCGAACGATTAATTTAGAAATTCGAGAGAGATTGTTAAAGGTGTTTGTTTGGAGCGCGACGCTGTACGGGTGCGAAACATAGACAGTGGGCGCGGCGGAAAGGAAAAAGTTAAGTGTTCTAAATATGATGCTACAGGCGAATGAAGAGGTATTAGAAAAAATAGGAGAACAAAGGCCTCTATAGAAGTCAATAAAAAAGTAGGCGAGATAGGTTAGTAGGACACCTTCTCGGACATGAAGGGTTGGTCAGAGACATATCTGAAGAAGATACAGGAGTTAAGAGGAGTAAATGTAGACCCGGATTAGATTATTTTTCACAAGTAGTTAAGGATGTAGGATTTTCTAGTTTTAGGGAAATTAGCTCAGGATAGAAAGGAGGGGAGATGCATGTCCAACCAGTCTTAGGGCTGACGACCTTACGATGATGACTATTTTACAATTGTTTAGTTCGAAATCGAATAGGTCAAAATTAAAAATTCTGCTCCTACCATCAATAACAAATACAAACGCACACTTCCTGCTTTTAAGAACAGGGCTTTGACAGGCGGAAGAAATAGTTCTCAATATTTCAAAGAAAATTTATGGTTTTGACACCACTACCATAAATCGGAAGTAGATAAAGCGTGCGATATATATGAAGATATGCAAATCCATTTTGACAGAGATATATTATTGGAAATGTGAGAAAACGACGCTTTTCGTGACAGTAATGATCTTTCTTGTAAATAATATTATATTTAATATTGGAACCAACTATTTATTTTTTTGAATTTCTTCTAAATTTAGTCCAGTATATTTGTACATGCGTGAACTCAAAAATTAGTTAAAACTTTTTATTTTGTTTATCTATATTTTTAGATCACAATTAATTTCTAAGCGTAGGTGCAATTGAAGGCTTTTTTTGGCAATAATAGTTGATAATTTTAAATCATTGTAATATTTAAGCTTGAATGTTGTATATCCTCATATCAGGAAGTACTGCCGTTCGAAAACTATTCATTCTAGGATAAACTACAATGTAAACTCTTTATAACGTCACTCGATTTAACGACAAACTCCTTAAAACGTCGAAATTGCTTGACCTTGGTTGGTTTACATTGTTTTCTATACAATATTACACTCTATATAGCGTCACGCTCACTCTATTTAACGACAACAATGCGGCATTATAAATCATTAAGCAGTACTTTTTAAGTTGCCGAAATAGATAAGAACTGCAGCTGTGTTCGTTGTTGAAGAAGACGATCCTGTCCCTCCACCAAGCATCAAACAAGCACTTGATGCAGCGAAACTATTAAAAAAATACTTTTTATATAATCAAATTGATCCAGCAGTATCTCAAGATATGAGTAAGATACGTAACAAAATACAATTAAAATATTGGAGCAGCAAAAAACATCAGACGAAGATAACAGGCTATACGCAATGTATGAATAATAATGTTCGAGTGCAAAATGTGTACTATATTAGTAAATGCATATTATTATAGAATAGTAAAATAATATCTTTTATTCCTCTCCATTTAACGACCACTCTTTATAACGCCGAAAAATGTTTAGTCCCTTATGTGTCGTTATATAGAGTTTCGACTTGAAACCGTTGTTTACCTTTCAAATTATTTCAAGTCGATTGATCGACAATATCCTTGCAAAGGACCTCGCTAGGTCCTTATGAAAAAAATGACCCTCTGAAACTGAAACTCTTCTTTTCAGGATATGGCTACTTAAGGTTGCATTCTTCTGCAAGGACTTTGAAGGTAACACTGAGCAGAGCAAGACGGCCTAGTCTTGGTATTCGTCTTGGTCTTTCTTATTTGGTCTTGGTCTTGGTCTTAGTCTTATACTTCTAATCCTGGTCTTGATCTTGCTTATTTGGTCTTGGTTTTGGTCTTGCTGATATAGTCTTGGTCTTGCTCATTTAATCTTAAACTTACATTTTTCTTTAGTAATGGGCCTTCCTCCAACACATAAGTTGACCTTTTAGCAAACAAAATGCCCCTAGTGATTTACTTTTAAAAACAATTCAACACGTTTTGATAATTTCCAACAGAGCCTAAGTATGAATTATCGTGTTCTCTAGCACTTCAGGTCTCAAATTTACAAACAACAGTTTAACAACCACCCAATTAATCTCGTAGGGTATGAAATTCAAATAATTTTTTCTTAGTTGGTGCATATATTATACCACACAATGAATATACTGCCCACATTTATGCTACTGCAGTGGGTAGTTACGATTCTATGTTTGTGAATCAGTTAAACGTATAAATAATTTAACGTTTAACCACAACTTTACTCCTTTTGATTTATTTATAACTATAACTAAATACACGAAATTGCAACTCCATAAGACCGTGTAATATTACTTTCAGGTACAAAGTGCTAACTCCTTATCAGGGATTTAATTCTCAAAATTCTATTCTCACTACATCATTAAGTTTTCCAAAATCTTATGTTGGATTACACCTGAGAGAAAATCAACTAAACGACTCTAAATTGAAAGTATACCTACCTATTTCTTTTTAACTTTTTTTATTTTTATTTTTCAAAAGCGTATACCTTTGTCGCAACCTTAAATAATTTATATTCTAGAAAGTAATTCAAGCGAGCAAAAGGAAATGACTATTATTAAGATTCTCACTGTTTCTCTCGCTCTTGTAGTCAATTATTTTTAGAATTATGATTAGGCATTTTTGAAAAAGTGATTGGTTAAATTACGAAATATTTGCCGCGAACTGTCGCAGAAACCTAATGTGATGCTTCTGAGTGGCATTTTCTACGTCATCACTGCTTCATGTATTAGCCATCGCAAATCCTTGAAAGCTCAAGCTCGAACCCATTGGTCATTAGCAGGGTCTCCGGTGCCTGGTACGTACGTAGTTGTAAGGAGTTTTGTTAGCACATTTTATATCGAATTCACCGAGTTCCGTTTATTCTTTCTAATAAAGGCTTTACGAATATTTTGACTTTAATATAAAAAAAAAAGATTAGGAAAAGGACTTTAAGAGCGTCTTTATTTAATTTTATATGCATCTGGTTTATTTATTAGTTTAGTTACTTAATTGGCTTTTCTTATCCACAGACTGGTCCACGAATCAAGGAGAACTGAAATTAATTTTCATACTGCTGAATCAACCAAAGTCTACAATGGTATCCTTTTCCCGGACTTGATTCCTGATTAGCTGTTGACATCCTCATCTTGCAACATCATGCAGTTGATTTTCGACTGATGATTGAGAGCAACTGGAATATTTGGACCCCACTGAGACAACATCCTATGGCATACACTTCAGAATGTCACATTGTGCAGTTAACTAAGGTGAGAATACATAACAATTAATATTAATTGCTCGTTATTAATTCAACATGCACTTTTTACCAAGGAAGCTAAATTAAGCACTGACTATTAAATGAATACTGTTTTATAAGATTTCGTTTTACAGGAATATTATACAAACTATGGATATCATGCATTATGGAGCATTCGTCATATCAGTCATTTTTCACTCCAGGATGTAGCGGTAGTCGAAGGATATAAGAAGGTGCCTTTTTTCCCATTGGAGGCAGAGGAAGTGTACTGTTGTTGCTAAAGGAAGGATACGTGATAATGAATTGGTAAGGAACAACATTAATTAAATATAATATATTGTGGAAACTTCTATTAAATTGTCCCAGAAACAACCTACTTTCAACACGCACCCTTTAAAAAGCAGAACAACAAAATTAAAATACAACTGCGTTCTTTCCAGTATGGAACCATATAGCATTTATTTTAATTTCTTTTATAGACTATCACAGAGAAATAGATCAGGGAAAAAAGAACGATTTTTATTAAATAAGAGAAGTTTATTGTGCCTATTAATGGTACATTGTATGCCATTTTAAAATTTAACTTGCTTTTAAGTGCATTGTTCTAAAATTTCTTATTTTGTTTGTTTAATAATGTAATTAATTCATTTTTATTTCCTATTTCTACAGATTGAACAACAAACGATGCTATTGAGGCAACCAATTACAATAGTACAATTATCCTGGACTTGATCCTTGATCTGCTGTTGACGGTTTCGCCTTGCGTCGATGAATGAGAGCAACTGGGAATTTACTTGGGCCCCACTGTTTTCCCGGATTTGGATTGCTTTCAATACTAGTCCAATGGAACGTAACATTCTGCAATTAACTAAGGTGAGAATATATAACAATAAATATTATTTGCTCGTTATTAATCTGTTACCACCCTATCTGTTTCAGGTCGACGGGGGAGAAGATAAAGAAGATCCCGTAGTTAGAATACTTCTCTATTTTGCACGCATATTTAAGTTCGTTTTTTCCAAATAATTTTTTATTTTGCATGTCATTTGTAGATTATTTTTTTTAATTCATTTTTATTTTGCATGTTTTTTTAATTTATTTTATTTCAATTCAGTTTTGATTTTAGATGTTTTTTTTTTAGTTGTAGTTAGTACTAACCTGTTTGTTTTTTTTTTGTAGTAATAGTCTAACGTGTCTCTTGCTTACCTCTTCGCTTAGCTTACTGCATATTCTTCCTAATTTGCTTAGCATTTACCCTACGAGTTCTACATGATTCAACGTTTCGTTATCGTGTGTGTTTCTTCTCACCCTTGTGGAATTAGGGAGGGCCTCCCCGAACGACTTCCCTTGGGCTTAGCTATTTAGTTGATCTTAAAAGTGTCTTATACACTTTTCGCGAGTCTACTCTAGCGTTACTTCCTTTCAGACAGGGTACAGTGGGTTATCTGGAATAGGAGCAATAGGCGACTGCCC